>NC_056729.1:297933245-298230745 GCF_019279795.1 Protopterus annectens
ACCTTTCTCAATAGACTGCTAATTGGAGTTATTTGCTGACAAGTTCGTATTTCAGCTGATGGTGCACTCTTTATTTTCTTTTTGTACACAACAAATAATATATCCCTATAGTTTTCACAACTTTCTTAGTCACTGCAGTGATCTGTCCCTTACATATATTATTACACTACCCAATGGCCTTACTTTGTACAATGGTATGTTTGTAGTTTGGCATATACATGGACTGTGTCTTACGTACAGTCTACACATCTTACCTGTTATAGCTGTTGAGAAAATCATTAACACTACCTGTCAGATTCTACACATACTCCCAGATGCCATGCTTGTAGACAAGTATATGAGTGAACTGTGTTGTAACTACAGTCTACACCTCTTACCTATTATAGCTGTTGGAAAAATCATTGTTAACACTACCTGACAAATTCTACACATACTCCCAGATGCCATGCTTGTAGACAAGTATATGAGTGAACTGTGTTGTACCTACAGTCTACACCTCTTACCTGTTATAGCTGTGGGATAAATCTTTGTTAACACTACCTGACAAATTCTACACATTCTCCCAGATGCCATGTTGATGTTATACACATACCTAACAGTCCGTTATTGCACACACGCTGGTCAAGGCTTGACAGGATGCAGGTGTTAATGTGGCATATTTTGGAATAGCTGTCATACACTTTGGGTAAGATGCTACAATGACAGGTTTGTTTCCATATACATTCTCTTTTTATGTTCAGGTCTGACTATCCATTATATGTCAGTATAAGCTGCCTACATTTCTTGGATCATCACATTTATTTGTCAGGGGAACAGGTTACCGGGCAGCAGATTTGAGCCCGTTATCTGGACATGCTGGACAGATCAGAACACTACCTACTTACTACCTGAACATTCTGCCACAGTCTGTAGAGTTGATGATTATGCTTACAGTGTACTATCTGAACATTCTAGCAAAGTCTGTACAGTTGTTGGGTCTAATTATGCATACAGCTTTCTATCTGAACATTCTCGCAAACTATGTACAGATGTGGGGTATGATTATGCATACAACTTACTACAACTCCCGGGATTCAAACTCCTACTGTGTGTGGTAAAAATATTACAGTTGACATCACAGTACACTGTGCTATCAGGGAATTGGTGTAAAGCATTCCAATGGCTTCTGTCTAAGTCTCCCTCAGTTGTTCTATATGACTGACCTCTTGGGATTTCCACCAATGTTATACTGAACTTTCTACACATTTTAACTGCGTTCAACAGTGTGGGTAAGACTGCTTAATACAACAGTACTATTTATAGAATGCAACACTACAACAGCATATGAAAGCAGAATGTAAACAAGCATTCGAGGGGTTATACTTTTAATCACTAGATATTACACCTTTTTTCCACGCAACCGATATGACAGTCTTCCTGCCATATTGTCTGGTTTATTCAGTACATCCCATACACAATACATTTTTATACTGGTACAACACTTTCTAGTACTGTTATATTTATTTATTATGACAGTACATGCAAGAATATTACTAACCTACCTCACGACACAGCCTTGGCAGCCTAGCAGCATGGGCTTGCTGGTTCACAGCCCGCTCATCTGCAGCTGTCGGAGAAATACAGTGATAGTTTGCCATTACCTATCCATAGTATACACAAGCTAGGCAAGCATTATCTATGTAGTAGAATGAGTACTTAGTGTTGGGGCATCGTGATCCACTGGTCCAAGAGATCACCCCTCCACTGCTTCAGGTCAGCATGGTGATGCCTGACCTGCTCACCAGTCCGAGGGATACCAGTGGCACTGGTGAGGTCACAGATGAGACTGTACCAGGCCTCCACTTTATACTGAGACCCCTGGTACTGGCCCTGCAGTAGTCTCTCCCCATGGTGTTTTACCAGGAGCCATACCATAAATCTGGACTCCTGGGTGCTTCAGTGCTGCGCTCTAAATCGAGTGCCTTCCCCAACTCCAGCCATTCTGCCTGCAGTAGGGAGCTGCAACCAGTTATGGGAATTATTGGCACCAGTGGGGTTTAAATATGCCTAATTTCCCACACTTTCCCATGATTGGATGGTTTTGAAAAGGCTAAGCTATGGGTACACCTACTTACCTAATGGTGGCAATGCTTAAAGGGGCATACCACTGGACAGATTGAGTTAGCCAGCCTACACATTGCAAGCTGACCTGTGCAATGCTTAGCACTGCTTAATATCTAATTAGCATTATATTTTCCTTTTGACATTGATTTATTGTTTGTTACATGTTATATCTGTGTCTGGTATCTGTGATTCATGTGTACGTACAGTGTATGGGGTCCTGGGGAATTCAACACTTTATTACAATAACGCCTCACATCTGGCCTTATTGTAGTACTCCAATTCACATATTTATGTTATGTAGCAGGTTATACGACATCACACCGTACATAGATTCATTTCACATGTTCAGTTTGATTTTTCTATGGTAAGGATTTGTTTTCTGAAACCTCAATCTTATGTACTGCTGTGTTGGCTTAGTGGTTAACTACTATGACTGTAGTGTACAGAGTCCTGTGTTTGAGCCTTGCAGAGGCTGTTTATTTTGTTGCTGGGCAGAACATGGGCCGTTGGATACAGAGTGATTAAGGCACTTTAAAGCAGTTGTAAGCGGGTTGGGCGGGTTTGCGTGGAGGTAAGCACTGCTAACTTCCAGTTACAGTTTCTTATACTCAGTAAGCCTCAAGATTGCTTCATCTGTGTAGGCAGAGCTTACCCCCTCGCAAATGTACTCACTTACTAGTGCTTATATATGCTTACTACTGCTTAGTTGTGCTTAGACCTGCTTACTAGTGCCTTATTCATTATGACACTGATACTTCACATGTGCATTTCCAGAAGTACTCTAGTTCATAAATATGTGTTATTTAGTGGGTTTTGCAACACAAATATTGGTTATAACATGCTTTGCCATGTAAAACAGACTGTGCTGCAGTGTGACTCAAATCGGGATTGCCTGCTCGTTAGGTGAATGCTCTGCCCACTGCACTATTGCTGTGCTGCTTCATTTGCATATATCTTATTTGTTTTCCTCTTCAGCCTTTTAAGCTGCTTTAACTGTAGCTAAGCGATGGGCACACCCGCGCACCTACGGTTAGCTTTAATCGGATTTAAAAAAAAATAAAAGGGTTTCTTCATTTACTTTTTCTGTACTGTTGCTGTTGTAAACATGGGGAACTGTTGGTGGGTTTCTGCAGACACCTATGAGTGATCTCGCTCATTTCTTCCCACTTTCTGCTGTTCTACATTGCAGGGGTGTGTTTATTCTGAGAGGTCTGCTCTCAGACACGCCCCCTGCACTCGTACATGCTCCATGTAAGCCTATGAGCTCACACAGCGTGCCTTCATTGATATGCATGGCGCTGCTGTCCTGCTCCTAAATGGGTGCTTCCGTACAGGATTAAGCTTGTCCTGCACAGATGATTGGTGAATCCGGGGCTTTGTTTGCTATTTCTAAATCCTATAATTCAACAGGTAACTTGCTTTCCTCAGATTGTGTTTCAAAAGCATGGAACTCCATTTCTTTCTTTCTGAAACAGGTCAGCAACCTAAACTGTTTTAAAACTCACCTAAAACAATATCTGTTACAGTACATGTTCATGTCTTTGCTAATCTCCTGTTAGATCAACTCAGTTTAATCCATCCTAGGAGTTAGAACTCTGAAATTACTACACCCAAGAAAATCAAATGTTATACATCATGAGAATTTAACTTTCCATTTCCTCAGCCACTCTGGTCTTTTCACCTCTCTACTTTTTTTTTTACAAGACTCCCTTACACTCTACCATCCTTCATTCTCCTTTTCCTGTCACCAATAATGCTCAGTGTCTCTAACCTACATTTTTGTACCTTTCCTAGCTCTCAGTATTTTTACATGTATCTTTTCTGCTGTATTTTCTTTTGTCTTACATTTCTAACTTCCCTTCTCTTTTTCCTACTGCCAGTTTACCAGCACACATTTCAATACTTTATATACTGTAATGAATAGTGTTTTTTCACCTTATAGTTTACACTTCTCATTTTTTTCTTGTAACTTAGTATAACTGGTATAGTTATAGCTCCATCATTTCAGTGTTATAAAATATTACCACAAAACTACATGATATTAGATTGTGATTTTAAAGCAGAACATTATCTAATAATCATTTGTTTTGTTTTTTCCTTTCTTTAATTTACACTTTGTCTTTCATAACTCTCTATTATTGTATAACTATCAACAAGTTGTGTCATTAATTGTAAATTGTATTTTTGTACAAGTGTTTTTCTCCCCAGGTCTCTGTTAAAAAGAGTCTTTTAGACCCAGTTAAACTAACCAAGTAAACATATACCGATGAGTAAATAAAATAAAATAAAAGTCCATGGATTTTGCATTGTAAAAATGAAACAAATAACATATGAAACATTTCAAGCCTCAATCAACAGTCACAAGGACTTTATTTAAAAATGAAGTGTTTTTGTCCCCAATTCAAACTGAGACCATCAGAATCAAAATGCATAATCAAACCATAAAATCACATGATGTCATTAGTCACACTAGTAGTCATGTGACAAAAACCAGAAAAACAGCAATTAATACTTTAAAACCCTTCTAAAAGACTGCTATTAAACTATATTAAAACCATTATTAAACAAAAAAACAAAAAAATCTTGCTTTTTTCCCACTTTTCTGAGATTTAAAAAAGTTCAGTTACAGGCTTGCTGTTCTTGAACTGTTTGTAAGTTTCTGTGAGGCCATTTTTTGCTTGGGCTAAAGGAAAGTCTCTCTGTTGATCAGTGGCAGTGAAAAACATTGAGCAGCCTGCCTGCCCCTGTGGGACTGGTTACTGACTTGAAACTGTAGTTTTATTGGCCATTTTGGGTCAATTCCAAAACTCCTTCATCTTCCTCTCTTAAAACCCTCTTTTGCGCGATTTTGCGTGTTTTTGAGCATAGCGCAACAACGGGCAGCGCCACCTAATTGGATTTAAACTATTCCTGGCTCCACAAAGTCTGTTCTTCACTTTTTCCCTTAGAATTGCTCTATCTCTCAATTTAAACACCATATTCTCATTCTAAGGCTCTTCACTGGTCCAATTAAGTAATCCTACAAGTTAGCACTATTAAACCATAAGCACTACTTACTCTTATACTCTCTACGATTACCCTGTCCTCTATTGGTCCATCTTAAATTCAGTTTCCCTATTACTCTAGCATGTCCAAAGGTCAGTCAATGGTTTCCTCTCCAGTCCAGCTGGTGAATCTGGGAATTTTGAGGCAATGTTACAAATGTCTCATGTACACGGACAACCCTCTCCTCCTCCAAACAGGTTCAAATATATGTGAGAGATGCAACTATTTAGCCAAACTGGAGGCTGAGCTGGTGTAACCAGTCAGGAGGAGAAGGTAACCTCACACAACACAATTCCAGTATCACATAGTCCCACCACATCAGCGAACCAAACACATAAATACACAAAAACATACTCGGAGGCTCTAAATAAAAATCTACCTAAGCAACAGAGACCTCCAATGCAGACATCCAAGCAAACGCTACCT
This sequence comes from Protopterus annectens, assembly GCF_019279795.1. Lineage (NCBI taxonomy): Eukaryota > Metazoa > Chordata > Ceratodontiformes > Protopteridae > Protopterus > Protopterus annectens. The sequence goes on from NC_056729.1 coordinate 297,938,820, forward strand.
CAAAACAAAACACACACAATACATAACCCACAAAGTCAGTGTGCCAAGCAGCCACAGCCCTTAAGGCTGAATAACACACCTGATACTCTTGTTATAGGTGGCTCTATTGTCAGACACACTGACGTCCCGCTCACCAGGCTGAATAAAGAGAAGGTCACGGTGAGCTGCCTGTCGGGTGCTAGTATCCGACACATAAGGCAAGCACTCAGGTCACTCCAAAGCAAACACAAATATGACTCAGTCATTGTACATGCTGGTGTGAATGACCTGAGACGTACCTCTCTGGACTACATGAAAAGAGACATAGAGGAGCTATTTGATCATGTAGCCCAGGCTGGTATGACCCTGACCTTGAGCAGCATCTTACCCTCACCTAGAATGATGCCACAGTACAAAGACAAAATGATCGATTTTAACAATTGGCTAAAATTTTGGTGTCATTCAAAGGGGATCCAGTGTCTGTCAGCCTGGGATGACATGCTCGACAAGCCACGTTGCTTCGCTAGGGACGGCTTGCACCTGTCACCACTGGGCTTTCGGATATTGGCAAAGGCTCTTGCCACCCCCATAGTGCCTTTTTAGGCAAGGCTCAAAAGTCAAACCCACCCCATAGACAGCACAAGGAACAAGAAACTAAGGGTAATGCTGCTAAATGCCAGAAGTCTTAACCTCAGGATGTACGCACTCAAAGCTCTCCTCAGTATGGAGAACATCGATATCTGTGCAGTGACAGAAACCTGGTTCAAGGCTCCAGAGAGCACCCCAGCACTACCAGGCTGTACCTCATATCATGCTTTTCGGCCCCAAAACCCAGACCGAACCACAAAAGGAGGGGGAGTTTCCATATTTATCAAGGATATCCACACCTCCAGGTTAGTGGCATTGCACGAAGTATCGGAGACCATCCATGTGGAACTAACAGTGGGCAAGACTGCTTTTCAGTTTAAAGCATCCTACAGACCACCCTCTCAAAGTCAGGAATCCCATTCGGCTTTCCTGAAAACATTGGAGAACATGAAGATCTCTCCGAACACCATTATATTGGGCGACTTCAATTACCCAAACATTGACTGGGAGCACTACTCAAGCCCCAGCACCTTAGCCCAAAGAATCCTGGAAATTATAAACTCAAATGCTATGGAACAACTAGTCACCACTCCCACAAGAGGGGACAACATACTAGACCTGATCATTACCAACATGGGGACTCTGTGCTCCACACCAGAAGTATATCCCTCATTGGTAAGATCAGACCATAAATTAATTTCACTGGATGTCCACATCCCGACCCCACCCCCAGCCCAGAAAACCACAGCGAAAAACTTCTCAAAAGCAAACTTCTCACTTCTCAAAACTGAAGTGGAATCCTTCAAGGCCCCAGTGCCAGTGGAAACTACAGCCCAAACTGCAGAATCCTATGTAAATGCATTCTACGGACATCTCTAGGAATGCATGGATCATGCTATCCCAAACAAAACCAAGACCCAATCATCCAAAGGCAGGCATCCAGTCTGGTGGACCCCTGCCATGAATAAACTGTACAACAGAAGGAGAAAGCTACTACATGATAGAGCAAAATCCCTAATAGGGAAGGCATCTCTGATCAGTACTAGCAAAAAATTATGATCCCTCATAAAATCCTCCAAGGCCAGCTTCGAGAGAAAAATTGCACAGGACACCAAAGACAATCATAAGGCTTTTTTCAGTTATGTTAGAAACCTGGGATGCAACTCCCAGACTTGTTCTGAGTTGATTGTAAACGACAAAAAATACACTGAACCCACAGACATCGCCAATATCCTGGCAGACAGGTTCAGTGCAAACATCTCCACCCCCTCCCCCCCAAAAGAGCAAGTATCTATCCCGGCAGAGGGCTGCCTCCCAAACATCTCAGATGCTCAGGTGAAGGCTGCCCTCTCCAAAGCAAAAAACACTGCTTCCATGGGACCAGATGGCGTCCCAGGTTGCGTCCTACATGAACTACAAGAGGAACTAATCCCTCAAATAAAACAGCTATATAATCTCTGCCTGACTACAGGATATGTGCCCACAGAATGGCGTACAGCAACAGTGGTCCCACTCCACAAAGGTGGAGCCTCTACGGACCCTGGAAATTATCACCCCATAAGCCTGACTAGCTTAGTCTGCAAGGCTATGGAGAGGATCATCATGGAGCTCATAAACAAAGACATTGGGGACCTACAGACACTAGATCCTACCCAGTTCGGCTTTGTCAAGGGCAGATCCTGCCTTTTGAACCTGGTTGACTTCTTTGAAACAGTCAACAAAGCCATAGATGAAGGGAAGGTAGTCCACACAGCCTATCTGGACCTTGCAAAGGCATTTGACACAATACCCCACTCGGGCATCATAGATAAGCTATCCAGCTTAAATATAAACCCCTATGTCACAAGATGGGTCACAAAATGGCTCAAAGACAGAACCCACAGAGTGAGAGTTGCTGGAGCCATGTCAGACTCGAAACCGGTCGCAAGTGGCGTCCCACAGGGTTCTGTCCTGGGACCACTCTTGTTCGTTATATACTTTTCCAAGGTACAGGCAAACATGGGAGGACTATGGCTCACCAAGTTCGCAGACGACTGCAAACTGAGCGCCATAATCAACTCTCCAGCTGACACAAACATCCTTCAAAAAGGTCTCACAGAGACAGATAACTGGTGCCGGCGCCATGGTTTAAAGCTAAATGCCAAAAAATGTATAGTCATACCCTTTGGCAAAAACAATGTGCCCACAAATTACCACATAGGCGGAAATCCATTAAGTACAGAGAAAGTTATTAGGGACCTGGGGACCCAAGTTGATAGCAATCTCTCCTTTGAAAACCACATTGCCAAAGTGGTTAGAAAGACCTTCTACATAGCCCACCTCATCACGAAGGGTTTCACATCTAGATCAAGAGAGGTAATCGTGCCCCTTTATTCATCCCTCATCAGGCCCATCATAGAATACAATGCCCATTTTGGGATATACCTTACCCGACACCTGCAGCAATTAGAAAGACCCCAAAAGTATCTCACCAAGAGGATCAAGGGTCTCAAACAGATGCCATATGCTGCTTGGTTAAAAAAGCTCCAGCTCTACTCAGTTGTATACCGCCTACTTCAAGGCGATCTATGCCTGACATACAAAGCTATGTCAAATCCAGAATTAATGGACATGCTCCACCTCAGTAAATCTAAATCCCTTAGAGCCACACGCTCGAGGGACTTGAACCTCAGGACAGAAATAAATAGAACTTGCTGGAGAGACAGGTTCATAACCCAGAGGCTCCCTTCGCTCTGGAATAGAATCCCAGTTCATGTGAGGCAGAGCACCTCACTGAATCTCTTCGAGAAGAATCTCGATAAGTGAATGGGGGATCGTAGGTTTGTCCCAGGGATTACTCCTGTGTCACTATTAGACAGAGGCACAATAAACTAAACCTTAAAAAGGGCACAGTATACTCAAATCAAGGGGTGGCGTAAGCCATACAGAATCGGGCTAGGCTTATAATTGCCCCAGGGCAGATAGCCTAGTATGAACCTATGAACCTATGAACCTATTGTTAAATTTCACACACACACACAGACACACACACACACACACACACACACACACACACATACACACACACACACACACACACATAATTACTACTAGTAGTAAAGATGCAATGTTCAAATTCTTACAAATTGGTACATCTCATTCATAAAACAATAGAAACATGGTTGTTTAACCCAAGCTTTGATGTAGCATTAAAATGTAGTTGCCAAATAAGCTCCTTAAATTCAAGGCTGGCTTCCCATACTCATTCTCTGACATCCTTACCAACTTTTTCAATAATTAAAAACAGAAATTTCATAAAAATCTCAAAATTTTAATGAATACCTATACAAGGTATTGTTTACATTCCTGCTTTTAATTTCATAACAGTGTTCATAAGTCCAGATGTATAATTTTTTTTCAATTTTCCCTATGTCATCTAGAGGACATGCTAGGAGGGTTGCTATGAATACAGCACATACAGTCTCACAATTAAATGCTCCAGGACATCCTACTGATCTAATATACCCACAACCTGAAATATTAGGGGCATCATATGCATATTTGAAAAATGTACACCAACCACATTTGGCCATATATTTACTGTTTGGTGCTATCATTCTCGGGCCTCTTTCCAGTATTTGTTTAATGCTCCTGTCTCAACTATAAACAATACGAGGGTCACTGCTGAGTTTCTTCTTAAGCCAGCCATAAAGGATCAGTCACAATTACTTTCAGAACTTAATCATGTGTGCAGCTGAGGAAAGTGGTATGTTCTTAGCTTGGGACCTGTTTGTGTTAGACTGAGTGCTGATCTCAGCTCAGTTAAATAGTTGTTCATTGGGATAATCCCTCTTCAAAACATCCCAATGAGATTTTCTACATCTTGAAAAAATGTTTCTTTGTTGGTTATCCAGCATGGATGAACCATGTGTCCTTTAATTATACTTCTTTGTTGAAGGTGAGGATGGCTTCTTTGAAAGTGCAAGTGAATTGATTTTCTAAAGATGGTAAATCTGAAACATCTATTACTTCTATCTTTAAAACTGAGCACATCTGAATAATCCATTTTATCACAATTATATTTAAAAGTAAACTTTAAAAAAGGCTGTTGTAGTGACAAAGAATTCCATGAGTTTGACTAATTCCAAAAAATCACCCTTCCACAATATGAAAATGTGTGTTTGGAAAATTTAGATCCCATCATGAACATCCACTCCAAGGCAACTAGAACAATATTGGAATAAATGGGTGTAGCAGCTGCCCTTATAGCCATACCAGATAGCTGATGAAAATATTCACCCTCAAAAAAAGATTTTTTTGTTTAAAACAATTTTCATAAAATTAAGTAAAATACAAACGTCCCTGTTATTTAATCTGTCAAAACTGTTTAAAGCACTTAAAAATCATTCAAGCCCTATTGTTTGAGGAATGACAGTATACAAGCTGATAGCATCATAGTTACTAATGATACGCTGTCATCATATACAATAGGTATGGAATTACTCAAAAAATGACATGAATACTTTAAAAAGGAAACATCCCCAGAGAGGATGTTCTTTAATTGTCTATTTAAATACAAAGGACTCTATCTTAGAACCATTAGCAGTCACAATAGGTCACAGTAATGGGTTCTTCATATCCTTGTGCGCTTCTGGAAGATTAAAGATAATGGAGACATGTAGTTTATTTACTGTTGGAAATAAACATTTATCTTCTTGTATAATCAAACCCGACATCATTGCATAAGATAAAAACAGACTTTACATATATTATAAGTATTTCATTTTTAGATATACTCTCATAATTTTCATCATTTTATAACAAGAATAATAACATTTTGCTAGAATAATCAATGTTATCCATAAGCACTACTCCTCCCACCCCATTCCCCTTTGAGGTTTCATAATTTGAACTGTTCTATCCAAACTTCAGTCCTTTAACAACTGTATTTTTACTGTAGTTAAATTTGGAGAAAAATGTCTCCTGCTATTACAAAATTATACAAATACCCTCCTAACAATAACTCTCAAAGGCAGAAACAACAGGATATAAGGACAGAGTTTAGGTGCTCTTTCTCTTTTGACTCAGTACAATTCTAAAACAATGAATTCAAATTCATGAGGAAAAAGTCTGCAATAAAAAATGTAGTTATAGACAGATGGACTACTCCAATAGTATATTCAACTCTGAGGATAATGTACCTTGGGAAAACAAGATTTCTGCCCTTGCAGTGGCATATATCATCTCAAATGATCTGTAACCAAGAATGCAAAAATTATCATTGGCCAGCTTAGCAGCAGCTTGCTTCTGTTAACTCAATATACACCAACCAAGTACAAATCAGTATTACAAACAGACATTTTAATGTATTCTTGTGTCGTTGAAGAGCAAGATGCTAGTAGCTCAGTATTTTGTTACACTGAGTAGACATCAAAGGATCTTCTCCCAGTGCTAAAGATGTGAATAGGAAGAGGGAAGAAACATGGAACAGAGCATTATGGGAAACACTTAAAGTTGATTGATTTTAAAGACTCTGCATGGAATGCTTTGATACAATTTCTGGAAGAACAAATTATTCACAGAAGTTCTGTAAAACCATTACATTATCTGCATAGAGACTGCATTGTCTACCAGAAGTAAGCCCAAAACTACCTCAAAAAAAAAAAAAAAAACACCCTGGTGGAATCCAAAATTAAACAGGTTGTTCAACAAAAAAGTCATAGCTAAAATCACAAATTGTAAAACCAAAAAAGATAAACTCTTTCATCAAATGTCCACCTTTTTCACAAGTACTTAAACTGTATATTTGCTATTTTATTTAAGAAATAAAATAATCTGTAAACCTAAATAAAAAATGCGCCTTCATAATCATAAGCATACAATGAAAATTTAACACCTTGCTCAGATTTTATATTATTGGTATTTCCTGCTAGTACTGATGAGAATAAAATACAGCAGTATTTTAAAATTAAATGAACACTCAAAATAAACAAGGACAAAACATCTGTTTTTTTTAGTTTAACTTTTGCATGAAAAGACTACAACTAAACAGATTGCTAAATTTCTGCAGTATAGCTATTTAACTTGACTTCTGCCTTACATCTAGATTTCATATTTTATTATTTCTGACTGTAGCATATTACGGCAGGAACCCTACACTCATTGTCACATTTCCAGGAAAAATGTAACATGGGAAGCAAAGTGCCAGTTTCTTTATTCCATTCATTTGATATCAAGAAGAAGCCTAGTACTCTCCAGGGGCAACTCAGATATGCTCTGGCCTGTTTAGTCTCTTGCAGACTGAGTCAGAAGATTGATAAGTAAGAAATGGAATGAAAATGTGCTCCAAAAGGGTACTTGGACCAATCCATAAAAAGACTTGCCTCTCCTACACTTAAGCTATCTCCAAAGGTGAAATTTCAAACTGAGGAATCTTGGATCTGTTTGCTTCTAGTGGTTTCCCCTCTCTAACTTCAGAATATTCCTGTATCATAGTTTCACCAGTGTTTATAAGTATATGCTCATAAATGCAGCAGTCTTTCTAAAATGGGGGCAGTGAGAAAGCAGTTAGTCTTGTTACTACAAAGCACCTAGTTTTCCTGTTCCATTTTACTAAATGACAGTTCTGTGTTTTAATCCCCAAAATTTGGGTTAATGAGAATGCAATCGTCCAAATTGTCTTTAAGTGGATGACTTGTGTGATAGCCAGAAGTTCTAGTTTAGACTGAAATAGTTTCTGTCTCCTCTATGATCTGTACCTGAAATGGGAAAGCAAGTAATCAGAGTGAACAAATAACGTCTGTGTGTGAGTGTGCATGTAAGTGTGCATGTGCGTGTGCGTGTGCGTGTGCGTGTGCGTGTGTGTGTGTGTGTGTGTGTGTGTGTGTGTAGCCTGTGATCATTCAGGATGATGTGAAGGAGTCAGTGCTGCATTCAGGATCAGTTCCAATGCCTTGCACAAAATGAATGCTGAGATAGCTGTTGTCTTCCCAGTGATAATGCACTGGATTATGGGTAATCAGAAAATGAATGAATGAATGAATAAATGAATAATTTTTATTACTATTAAAGATATAGAAGATTGAATTATGAATGAACACCTGGTCATAATTAACTTATAGTCCATGGAGGGCTGTGTTTACACTCTAATATCAAGAAAAAGGCACATTTGTTCTCATGCCAGAAAAGTGTTTAAGAAACTTTTCTTAAGCACCTTTAAACACTGTTAAGGCCAATTCTCACTGTAGGGATAAAGAGGGAACAATGTCAACTGGCAAAGAAAAGCAGCAGAAGATGTAACAACTTTTAAAAACTGTGAGAACTTTATTCTGCCACACTTATAAACAAAAAATGTGGTAGATCAAAGTACCTAACAACTTTTAAATTTTGTCATTAAATAGAAGGGCACTTCATTTCTGCCTTTTGTCTGGCTAATGGGGATAAACTGTTTTGTCAGATTTCCAAAGGCTTTGAAAGTTGGCAAAACACTTCACACCCCAGTACTTTTTATTCTGTTATTGGTAGTACGTGGACCAAAAAAGGCTACATGCACTGCAAAAAAAATATGATTGGGTCTCATCCAACATAACCCTTACTGTGTTCTTGATATGGGTGGATTCCCGTCTTGAGTTTGTTCTTGATGTGAATTTCTTGCCATCCACGTCATAAATCATTATAGAGATGGTTAATGTCAGAGACTTGATCATAATCCTCGATATTATTTGATCAAGAAATTTACCTCGAGAGCAGATTGAAACAGGCTTGAAACGTGATACTTGCCACTCATACCAAGAAGCACATAATAAGGGTTTATGATTGGTGAGGTCCTAACATTATTCTTTCTAGTGCACAGAGCTTTAGCTGCTTCATGTACTGCCCATTACGGAAAAAATGCATATGAACATGAAGTGTTTTACATCTTTCAAAGCAATAAAATACTTAGCACTGCCACACAGATAGCTTGTAGAAGCAATGTGAAGCTATTAGAAACTTCACTGTACCGTGTGTGTGTGTGTGTGTGTGTGTGTGTGTGTGTGTGTGTGTGTGTGTGTGTGTGTGTGTGTGTGTGTGTGTGTGTGTGAGAGAGAGAGAGACAGATAGAGGTGTCCAGCAACTTTTAAATCTGTTTTACCTTCTCACAGCAATTCTAAAGTAGATGACATTGTTATGCTCTAGCAGAACAATAGAGCTTAACAGTGCTGAGAAATGGTTAACAAAACTTTGCTAAGTATATTTCTTACATCAAATATGTGTATAACAAAGAATTTTTTCCAGAATTTGGAGTGCAATCTTGGTGATCCATGACCTATAATAGTTCTAATGATAATGTATACAGTGATTCACTACATTAGTTGTCACTTTTAAAGGGTTTTGCCACCTGGAAACAATTTTGTGATTGAATTTGTTCACTTTCTGATACGCTTTGCACTTTGCAAAATGGGTAGCCAGAGCATATTCCCTTCTTATTCCCTTCAAGCAATGGGTCTAAAGAGGAGCAAGCTCTTTGAACACACACATGTGATGCCTACATTATCTTTTTCAGGGACAGCATATGCATAAACGCACACACACACACACACACACACACACACACACACACACACACACACACACACACACCCCTCTCAGTATGCCTACCAGTAATTTTGAGGTCTTCTGTATGTTACCACCACCTTTCAAGGTTTTCTTGATAACTAACATGCTGTGTTGCAGATCTTTTGATAAATCCATTATCTTTTGGGTAACAAGCTGAGCTTCATTTCACACTAAGTTTCTTGAATGCTTGACTTTTGTATTAGTGTCTGTTGGCATCCGATTTTCCATACAAAGATGTATAAAACAACTTTGTGTTTGCATTCTCTTGGCTTGATATATGCAGTCAGTTGTCAGCTGTATGTTTAGAATATTGGTCTTTATCTGTCTATAATTCATAGAATTCAGTGACCCTTCAGCTTTAAAAGATCAGAACTAATACATTGTCATAGTTTGGTGTGTGGATGCTAAAATTTTCTTGTATTGTCGTCATGATATTCTGCATATATACTACAGAGTTTGTACATGTTCTCTATGTCATCACTCTCCAGTTAATACTCATGCTAGCAATACGTTGTGTATTTTCAATGTCTTGATGGCCTTCAGAAAGTTGGTCCAGAGTGTCATTAATCAGTATGTCAGTAACAAGCATTTGCATACATTTTAATGAATTATGCAGTTTACCTCTGAAGGAAGAATATGAATGTAGGCAACTCTTGTAACCTGTCCAGCCTTACTAGGTAGACCACTTTCTTTAATATATTATGTTTAAGGTAATTTGACATTTCTTTGTGAATAGTGTCTTTCTCTTCCTTGGAAAAATTAGTAATTGCCACAGTATGCATTTCTGGGCCTTCAGTTTCAATGTCATGTCCATCTATACACTTGTCCAGCTCAATGTCTCTATGGTTTTCTAGGTTAGGTAACTGACTAAGAATGTCAGCTAGAACAATCAGGGCCAAGTCAAAACATTACTCTTTAGCTATACTCTTGTCTTTGAAAAGCATGTTTTGTCCCGTCCCCCCTTTAAATAATCACACCAAACACATAAAGACATTTGACAACCTTTATTAAACTGCATTATGCAATAAACTATTTACACACAAAACCAACATTAGTTATCTTCCTCAGCAATGATGATCTCAGGGCAGCGTCACCACTCACCCTGGATGAAATTTACCTTGGGGCAGCGTACTTACTCACCCTGATGCCTCCTTCACCGGGGCAGCGTACCTACTCACCTATATAAAGAGGCAGCGTATCTATGTACCTCACCTCCATACCAAACCATTGACCAATAACCACCTTCTTTAGAGGGGAAACAGAAAAGGACAATCCTGTCCCTCTTCTCCGCCTCAAATTGCCCACATCTTCTATCCATATACAAAAGAGGAGGGTGGGAGGGCCACCAATTCATGCCAAATGTGCTTACTTCCTTTAATCCCTAACACTTAATCCTGTCAAAAGTCCCTCCTTCCCCTACCTCACTTCCTTTTACATCTCCCTCTCTCCTTAACCCTTTTACCATCACAATCCCACTATCCTGTCTAACTACAGTCCTCACATTACTTTCTACCTCTATACCCTCCCCCACACCCCTTTACCCCCCTTATTCGAGGGACTGGGACAACTTAATTTGTCCCAAACTACATTTGTCCCATCCCCCCTTTAAATAACCACACTGAACACATAAAGACATTTGATGACCGTTATTAAACTGTATTATACAATAAACTATATACGCATAAAACCAACATCTGTTATCTTCCTCAGCAACGATGATCTCAGGGCAGCATCACCACTCACCCTGGACAAAATTTACCTCAGGGCAGCGTACCTACTCACCTTGATACCTCCTCCACCAGGGCAGCGTACCTACTCACCCACATAAAGAGGCAGGGTACCTACTCACCTCACCACCATACAAAAACCATTAACCAATAACCACCTTCTTTAGAGGGGGAACAGAAAAGGACAATCCTGTCCCTCTTTTCCACCTCCAGCTTGATCCCAGGCTGTTCCCCCTCCTAAACCCTAGCCACAATCATATCCTCTAAAAAGAGTTTCAGATGCAAATTAAAAAGATCCAGTCCCACATCATTAAGGTATACCCCATCCGTTCGATACCAAGACTCCTCTCCATCCCCAAAATCTCCATGGTCAATGGTATGCATCCGCAAAATCCTTAATTGCCTAGCCAGCCTTTGATTAACACACCTTCTGACCCTTTCAATTGCCCTATAACTATATGCAGCCCTCCAACACAAATGAGGAACCAACTCTGACCACACATTTTCCATACCCGGGTACAATGCCTGTAATCTCATCAAATCCTGCAGCATAATGTCCACTAATTGTTTTTTAGAAACAACGCCCAAGTCATTGCCCCCTAAATGAATGACTAGTATACAAGGACAACCCACCTTCAGTTTAGCCCTCTCAGATTCATGCAATAACCCATCCCACCTAAGACCCCTAACACTGTGCCAAGTCACTGACCACCCTAAATGTGATAAACTCAAATTTACCCCATCATCCTAACTAAAGCACGCTTCTCTGCCCAGTGGATGTACGAATGCCCCAAGATGATAATGTGCTTCCCTAAAAGAAAAGAAGAAAAAATTAATAATCAGACCACAACTTATCTAATATAAGACAAAAATGCATTTGAAGACCACCTCCCCACCCTTTTAATCAATTCAATGGAACTACCCTCTCTAGCTAAATCTGAAGCCCTACCTATCCTGAACGAGTGACCTGCAAACCTCTCCGCCGGAAATCCCATACAACGTAAAACCTTCTTCACCAAGGTTATGAATCTATTACTTGACACCACCTTCCAATCCACTGAACAAAACATCAGCTGATCCACACTCCCCTTCCACCTCCTTATAAATTCTTTTGGCCACATTACTGGACAAATGCAACGATTCCTGTCTGATTTAAGCACCACCACACATCCCCTACCCAACTGATCTGTCTTACTCCTCCTTAATTCAAAAACACCCAAAGCAAGAACCAATAATGCTGCCATAAACACAGATGGCTGAAAAAAATCCATTTAATGAAAGTGCTCAGTGCTCTAAACAATCCCCTTATACGCCAGCTAGGCTAATTGTTCACAATGTTAATTGATTGATTGAATAATTGATTTTCAACAATTCTTTAACAATTTTTCAATATACCAATACATACACTTGATACAAATACAAATTGATGTTATAAAAATGATTTTAAGGAGAGGAAAACATAAAAAGGGATAAAATGGAAAATACAATAATATGAACACTATCTTCCCACATTTTTGCAAACAACTCATTCAAAAAAATTCCAATTACTTAATCATATTACATAAATGAAATACAGAGTTGCAATGAAAACATCAAAGAGTGAAATTACTATCCAAATTCATACCCCTAGGATATAGTGTATGATAACCAACTATCATTTTATGTTCCAACCTATTCAATTCCCTTTTGAAGTTTCCCACAGAGTTTCTGGGACATGCCAACATACTGAAAATAAACCCCTCACTACTACCATTATGTATGGACACAAAATGAGAAGCCACAGGACTATTTAAATTACTCCTCCTGATATCACTCAAATGCTCAATAATACGAATTTTTACCCTCCTTGTAGTCTGACCAATGTACCAAAAGGGACTAGAACAGGCATAAATAACCCCACAAGAAAGATAATCAAATCTTTCAAAAGCAAATATCTTTTATCATTGATCTTAACACCATGCAAATGTCTAACTCTGTTGCACACTGAGCCTTGGGAAACAGCCTGCCAACCTGTGTATCATCTATCACAATGTGCCAATATTGCCTCACAATCCTTTCTAACACATTGGAAAAGTTAGAAAATTAAATTTGGTTAAAAAAATAACCTCTGATTATCATCCTGATAGTGAAATACCCTACCAGCTTTATGCTGTTCACCGTGAACTCTCCCACATGGCCTATGCTTGATCCTAGAAAAGTCCACTTCAGGATACCCTCTATTCGATATCCTTTCCTGTGCCTCATTCAAAAACACTTCACAATATAAAAATTCAGAAGTGTTTCTGTGAATCCTCCTCATTTCACCCTCTGGCAATGCCCTAATCAAATGGGGAGGATGCATGCTGCTGGCATGCAAAAAATTGTTCACCATAGTGGGTTTTCTATATGGTCTATGTTGCACTGTACCATTTTCCCCAATATAAAATTCAACATCCAAAAAGGGTATCCTTCAGGATTGACATTCCCAAACCAACTGTAAACCATGTGTGTTACCATTGAGATCCTGCATAAACTCCGAGAATGAAGACTGGCTACCCCTACAAACAAAAATCAAATCATCAATATATCGTTTATAAAAAACAACATTATTGATGAAAAAGGGATTGTGAAACATGAACTGCTTCTCGAACTCCCCCATGTAAATGATGGCAAATGCTGCTCCCATCGCAGTCCCCCTAACTTGTAAATAAAAATTACTCTTCCACATGAAATAATTATGAGTCAAACTAAACTCTAGAAGAGATAATAAAAAAGTAGTACAGGGACCCTCTCCCATCATTTTAACATTGCCTTCAAGCCCCAACATTTGTTAATGTTGGTATATGAGGAGGATGCATCAACTGTTGCCCAGAAGTAGTCACTATCCCACTTCATCCCACATAATGCCTTACAGACATCATTAGTATTCTTGAAATGAGATGGTACCTTCATCAAATACTTCTTAAAGTGAAAATCCAAAAATTGATTAACTCTTTCTATATATGAACCCACACCTGAGATGATGGGTCTCCCCGGCTGATTATTTAAACACTTGTGAATTTATGGAATGGCATTGATATACAGATGTCTAGGTAGATTTATAAACACAGACACCACTTTTCTCCATCCCATTACTAATAAAATATATACATTCAAAAATTATACTGATTGTAGGTCCAAGAACTTAGTATATTTAGCCCAATGTCAGCTGTGCACTAAATATTATGTAGGGAAAACCAATCGTACCCTACGTGAGCGCATAAGAGAGCATTTATATGCTATTAATAGAGAAGATCCTACAAATGCTCTAGCCAAACACGTGATGGATGAAGGGTCTATGCATCATTTTAAGTTTAAGGTTCTAGAATCAATAATAGTAGATAGTAGATTAGGAAATGTAAAGAACCACACAGAAGAAGCAGAGATTAGATGGATCCTTAGACTTCAGGCGCATATATATGGCCTGAATGATAGAATCACACTCAGACCCTTCTTAGCAGCTAAGGCTTTTAAACATTAATACATTAATTGTTATGAGCTCCTATCTATGTATTTATTATGGAGTTTTTAATGTGTTTTTAGTATGTCTCATATAATGTTTTAACAATATTCTACATGAGTTTTGTGAATGGTTGGTTTTTTTATATAAACATGTATACAGACTATATGTACATAGATTTCTTAGGCACTAGCACTTTAAGCTCTTACTGTTCTAATTGATTAATTGTTGAAATTACTGAGCTTTGGAATTGTATATAAGCACCTTCATTCATTCATTAAGCATTGAAGTCTGAAGAAGCGTCAGTTGGACGTGAAAGCGCTTACTTTTATGCAGGTCTGCCTCAATAAAGGTTTTTCGATAAATATTCTTGGAGTTGTGCCTTTGGTGTTACCTTGGAACTTTTCTACAATTTTGCTACTTGGAGGTTTGTTAACTTTCGTTGTTCCAGGGTACTTTATCCAGCACAGGTGACTTCTTTTTGCATTTTCGCTATTTGATTCGTTTGAGTCTCCTGCTGGGACATGGCTACTGAGGGAAACATTGACTGTGATTTAAATGTTCCAATAACTAACAATAAGTACAATCTACAGAGTTTATTGGAATTGAAAGTAAATCCGTTACTCAAGTTAACAGCTACGGACTTAAACAATCCAGAAGTTGTGAATATGGATCGTAAACATGACATTGATATCATTGTTATTACTAGACGTTTAGAAAATAAACTGCAGAAAATAAAGAGCATTCAGTGGCAGAAATCGCACATGGAAGCGTGCAAAAGCTTCCGACTGATACCCAGAGGACTTAGGGTCCTAAAAATGCCCACGTTTGGGGACTCTAATCCAGCCCTGCTCTCTAAATGGCAAAAGTTAAACTTAGAAACAAGTTTTGGCTATATAAACATTTTAATTGAACATTACAATATGTTATTGTTAACTTTGTCCAAAGAAATCTCAGAGTTAGAAAAAGAACTTTTGGGTCTGCTAAATGAACGAGAACTGGGTATGCTGTATGACGATCTAAACATCATGATCCGTTCAATAGATCAAAAATTGATCCAGGACAAAAAGAGAAAACTTGAGAGAGACTATATAGACTTTAAAAAGAGTCAAGTCTTCTCATGGCCGAGAGACAAAGATAATAAATCTGCTACTTTTAGGAGAAACAGTATTTCTGCTAAATCGCGTACCCATGGAGCTGATACACAAGGCCACGCCCCTCCAGTGATGATTGCCAGCGAGTCACCTCCCACAGCTAACATCGGGTCCACTTCTGATGAGATTCAACGACCAACGGGCGCATCCCTGATGACAGCTCCTGGAGCCAACAACAAGCGGCAGGTCACGGTGGAGGCGATGGTTCATTTAAACAACATTTCTGAGCCTCCAGTATCTACGAACATCGATGAAGAAAGCATCAGTCCTAAATTGGGAAATAAAAGGAAGTCGCCAGCTGTGAGTTCAGCGGCTGACATTATCACAAGAGAAGATGAAGAAAACGATGTTTTTTTATCACACACAGACTTCCCATGCTTTCCCCTTCCATTCAAGCCCATAGAGACAAGAACATGGACATTAAACAACAATTACAAGAAAAGGAAGGGAACAGAAGAAATCTACGAGAATCAGAGAAAAGCTCTGAGGTCAGTACACAGGATTTAATCGTGAACATTTCTAAATACAAACTTAATGATCATGAGTTATCTGTCCTTAGTAAAGGACTTAGTTTTGTTCCATCTGCTTTTAGTGATGTTACAGAGTTTATAGTGGATATAAAAATGTTCACTAGGAGTATAGCGTTAAAAATGTTGTATAATGACAAAAATGCAAATTTAGATAATGCTAGCAATATTAATATATTTAGGAAACCTTCTACGTTTATTCCTGTACAACATCCACTGTTGGAATTATTTGAACGAGCCTGCGAATTTGATTTAATGGAATTTTATAATAATAATACAGGGAAACCTGATTTTTATAATACAACTGTTAAAGAGAAGGCAGCTATTTTAAGTTTACAGAGCAATAACAATATAGTTATTAGGCAAGCTGACAAGGGGGGAGCGATAGTCGTAATGGACAAGGACATGTATGATATAAAAGTGTCTTCTATGCTTGCAGAAATTGACACCTATATAAAATTGAATGCTGTTTCACTAAATAAGTTAATTAAAAATGTGCACGCACAGTTATATGATTTACTACTCACTAATGTTATTGACATGAATTTGTACAGGTATTTTCTTGTTGAAAACCCATTAGTACCAATCTTCAGGGGTCTTCCTAAAATACACAAAGAGCTGGATAATCCACCATTAAGACCTATCGTTTCAAGTAAAGGGTGGCTGACTGAGTCTCTCTCAATTTATTTAGATAAACAGTTTAAACCTATAGTTTATAACACCAAACACATCCTAAGAGACACGCAACAATTTATTGAAGGTTTTGCAAGATGTAATGAGAAATATCGAATTACAAAGGATGACCTTTTTGTCACCTTAGATGTAAAATCTCTATTTACATCAATCCCAAATAGCACTGGGATTGAATTTTTGAGATTATTTCTCTTAAACCATGGTGTTAATAACAGCAAAATCATAATGTGGACGTCTTTATTAGAAATTGTGTTAGAAAATAATGTTATGGTTTATAACAACAATTACTATCTCCAACGAAAGGGTGTAGCGATGGGAACACCTTGCGCGAACTCATATGCCAACCTGGTGTTGGCATATTGGGAAGAAGCGTACGTAATGAACAATTTAATTTTCAATGAATATCTAATACACTATTGCCGTTTTGTTGATGATGTTTTTTTATTATGGAGAGGAACAGCAACCATGTTAAACGAATTTATACAATACATAAATGGTACTACTCATTTTTTAGAATTTGAGAGTGCATACTCTCATGAGAAAATACAGTTCCTTGATGTATTGTTAACTAAGGGACCCAATGGTGTGAATACATGCATATATAGGAAGCCTTGTTGGAGGAATAATTTACTCCATAGAACTAGTATGCATCCTCGACATGTGCATAAAAATGTAGTAATGAACCAAACTTTAAGAGTCTCTAAGCTTACTACAGATGAGACAACTTTCAATGAACAAAAGGCAGTGTTAGAGAACAATTTTATACAAAGAGGTTATAATGAACAATCGGTACACAACACCATCATTGAGGCAAGCAACAAAAGGAAAGACAAAGGTTGTCCGTATTATAATAAATCTAACACCACTGATAAGAACAAGAAAGAACCAAAAATCTCCAAGAACAGACTTATAATACCCTATACAAATAGGAACAATCAAATAAGAAAGATTATAGAAAACAATTGGAAGATTCTTACTATGGATGAGAAAATCAAGACATTGGTTGAACAGAGACCCAATATAGCCTATAAGAATTTGAAGTCTTTGAAAAGACTACTTTGCTATGAAAAAACTAAAATTGAACATCCACTCTCACAAAGGGAAGGTACTTTCCCTTGTCGTAAATGCAACCAATGTAGATTTATAAATACGGACACCACTTTTCTCCATCCCATTACTAATAAAATATATACATTCAAAAATTATACTGATTGTAGGTCCAAGAACTTAGTATATTTAGCCCAATGTCAGCTGTGCACTAAATATTATGTAGGGAAAACCAATCGTACCCTACGTGAGCGCATAAGAGAGCATTTATATGCTATTAATAGAGAAGATCCCACAAATGCTCTAGCCAAACATGTGATGGATGAAGGGTCTATGCATCATTTCAAGTTTAAGGTTCTAGAATCAATAATAGTAGATAGTAGATTAGGAAATGTAAAGAACCACACAGAAGAAGCAGAGATTAGATGGATCCTTAGACTTCAGGCGCATATATATGGCCTGAATGATAGAATCACACTCAGACCCTTCTTAGCAGCTAAGGCTTTTAAACATTAATACATTAATTGTTATGAGCTCTTATCTATGTATTTATTATGGAGTTTTTAATGTGTTTTTAGTATGTCTCATATAATGTTTTAACAATATTTTACATGAGTTTTGTGAATGGTTGGTTTTTTATATAAACATGTATACAGACTATATGTATATAGATTTCTTAGGCACTAGCACTTTAAGCTCTTACTGTTCTAATTGATTAATTGTTGAAATTACTGAGCTTTGGAATTGTATATAAGCACCTTCATTCATTCATTAAGCATTGAAGTCTGAAGAAGCGTCAGTTGGACGTGAAAGCGCTTACTTTTATGCAGGTCTGCCTCAATAAAGGTTTTTCGATAAGTATTCTTGGAGTTGTGCCTTTGGTGTTACCTTGGAACTTTTCTACAATTTTGCTACTTGGAGGTTTGTTAACTTTCGTTGTTCCAGGGTACTTTATCCAGCACAGGTGACTTCTTTTTGCATTTTCGCTATATGAGGAGGATGCATCAACTGTTGCCCAGAAGTAGTCACTATCCCACTTCATCCCACATAATGCCTTACAGACATCATTAGTATTCTTGATATGAGATGGTACTGTCATCAAATACTTCTTAAAGTGAAAATCCAAAATTGATTAACTCTCTCTGTGTATGAACCCACACCTGAGATGATGGGTCTCCCCGGCTGATTATTTAAACACTTGTGAATTTATGGAATGGCATAGATATACAGATGTCTAGGTGCAGACATCGTAAGTTTATTAACATCATTGGCCGTCAAAAACCTAAGCCTCTCGCCTTTCTCCAATAGTTCACAAAGATCATCAGAGAAATGCTTCAATGGATTATCAGATAACTTCACATAAAATTTTCCTGTAACAAAACCTGAACCATACCTTTGTATTGTTCCATATCCATAACAACCCAATTGCTACCTTTATCCGCAGGTCTTACTGCTACTGTATCCAAATTGCATCTTAACTCCTATTCATTTTTCTTAAGATTGTAACTGATTTTACCTCTATGAAAATTAACAAATTCCTGCTCAATCCTAGTATAAACTGTTTGTTCAAAAGCATTAATGGCACCCAACTGTTTAGGCGGCATAAAGGTGCTGTTTGAAGGGAAATATGGTACAACCATGTGTCCGTAACCCATCATCATTTTCACTATCACAGTTATTAGGTTCACATAATTCAAGATGTTCAAAAATATCATAAATGCTTAAATTTAATAGATCATTACTCTCGGAAATGTTCAAAGTATCTAAATCAAGATGTTTGTCACGTTCAGAAAAAAGCACCCTCAAATTCAATTTTCGAACAAACTTTTTAACTTCAGTAATGATGTCTGCTAGCAACGGAAGTTTAGTAGGTATGAACTTAGAACCTTCGCATAAAACATTCAACATGTCATGAGACAAAGACAATTTAGACAAATTAATAACATTTAAATCACCCTCAGAAATGGGTCAGCACACTGCAACAAAATTAGAATTCACATTTAAAGTAAAAGGGGCATTGTCCAAAGTCAGGAGGTCAAAGTCCGAAACATTTACAGAGATATCAGAAATGTCAGCGGAGCTCAAAAAGTCATTATTAACATATGTCCTTACTTCTTGTTGTTGTAAGGCTTCCCCGGATTCTTCCGTGACCGAGTCTGAACTTGCCAACTCGATTTCCTGGCCCCAGGAGCATTTTTTTGTAGATTCTGCCCTTTCCGGAGAACTTTCTACACATATTTCTTCAAACGACACACTTTTTCTGCTTCCAGTCATCTCCATTGAGGAACAGGAGGACCCAACTTCCTTCCTGGACATGGGCATTCTGGATTTTTGATGATAACGTCGCCCCTTACGTGGCCAAGTATACACCTTATCATTCCCAAAGTCTCTCAAATCTCTATTCAATTTAAGTTTTTTACGAACAAGGACCTCCGACTCAATCTTATTAACTTTTTCATTGATATTCTTAAAGGCATTGTGATTAACAGTTTGGGGGGTCTTTTCCATTAAGTTATTCTGCAACTCAACAATATCCCCCCGAAGCTTATCAATAGTGCGAGTATTCTTTTTCATAAGGATTTTAAGCCAGTTCAAAGTACAATCATGTGCCGCTTGTCTCCATTCAAGTAATATATAATTTTCATTATCTACAAAACCTCCAGCAGGCAGTTTATCAATACGCAAACCCCTAGGGGTGATCCCCAAAGAGACATACTTTTCCAATAATTTTAAATCATACGAAACCATCACCTCCTTAGACATTAGATGCCCCAAATGGTCAAAATCTTCAGTGCAGGAGTCAGATGCGTTGGCAGACCAGAAATCCATATCAGCAAACCTGCATTCCCTCTCCTTAAGAAAATCAGCAAACATGAAGCCATCACCGGCATTGGCTTCTCCATCGTTAACAAGACTTATAATAAAAAATTATTGTATTTTCCATTTTATCCCTTTTTATGTTTTCCTCTCCTTAAAATAGTTTTTATAACATCAATTTGCATTTGTATCAAGTGTATATATTGGTATTTTGAAAAATTGTTAAAGAATTGTTGAAAATAAATTATTCAATCAATCAATTAACATTGTGAACAATTAGCCTAGCTGGTATATAAGGGGATGGTTTAGAGCACTGAGCACTTTCATTAAACAGATTTTTTCAGCCATCTGTGTTTCTGCCAGTGTTATTGGTTTTTGCTTTGGGTATTTTTGAATTTGTGGCGAGTGGAAAGTTTTTACTTTCCCTTGATGTTTTTTTATTACTCCTCCTTAATGCAATAGTAACCTCACCCTCCCTATAATGACATCCTTCCAACATAACGAACCTAACAACTCTGAAATAAGAAAAGCACCAAAATATAACCATGTACATAATGCACCCCACATAAAGTAATCCGGCGACCCCTATTGCAACAAACCTAACCCTTTCAACAAAACTTTCAATATAACCCTCGTAAGCGGCCATCGAATATCCCTACATTCCACCACCACTCTCCCCAACCCCTCAACATATGCTCTAATGTCCAAGACTTAGTGAAATCCTGCAACCCCGCTACCTTAGCAAAAATGCTAATTGCAGCCAAATCCACCTTAACCATCTGCAAAGCCTTGCCTAACCCCCAAGCATGAGCTACATATCGCAGTAGTAATTCCTCCGACCATACCCTTCCTCTTCTGGCAGCTGCAAAATAAACTGATTAAAATCAGAAAGAGCCCTACCATACGCCTTCCTCATAGAAGGGGCCCAGGAATGCCATACCAACTGCCTGGCTACATAGAGCCAAGATTCCACACCTCCTCTAGCAGGAATTCTGGCAGCTCCCCTGCCCATGGAACCAACCCTCGAAACCTGCAAAACTGAAATCGGGACAAGCTATCAGCAATCTCATTCCATACGTGAGGCACATGCACTTCTGTAAAAGAAAAATTTATTAAGAGGTTCTGTAAAACCAATTTACATAATACCAACAATAACAAGCCTGACTTAGCCGTCTTCTTTTGCAATACCCTCACTACAGCCATATTGTCAGAGTGAAAAGCTACACGTTTGCCCTTCAGTTGCTCCTTCCACACCACCGAAGCTGCCCATATAGGCATCAACTCTAGAAAGGCCACATCCCGCTTCCATACCTCCTTCCAATCCCACGGCCATTCAGCCGCAAACCACCAACCCCCAAAATAGGCCCCCATACCAGCACCCCCAGCTGAGGCTGTAAATAACTGAAGTTCCTCCTGCCCCACCCAGTCTGATTGCCAAAAAGATATCCCATTAAATTGTTGCAAAAACCCATTCCACAACACTAAGTCCTACCGCACCAGTTGGGTTACCCTAACCCAATGGTGTTTGCTCTTACCCCCTTTCAGCAAGTATGCCACTGACCTGCAAAAAGCTTGCCCTGACAGGCAAAATTCAAAAGCCCAAGCAACTCCATAACTGAATGAATCAGAATCTTATCCTTACCCAACACCAAACATATCACCGACCTAAGCCTCTCTATTTTATTCTCAGGTAAACAAAACAGTCTCCACTCCACATCAACTGTTAATCCCAGAAATTCTAATGCCCTTGCTGGACCCTCCATCTTATGCTGAGCCAGTGGTACCCCTAACTCCTCACACATAATCGTAAACTCCTGCAAGCCCTCCCGTGCTTCTACCCTTTCTTCACCCACCAACAAAATATTGTCTAAATAATGCACTGCCGTTGAGTTCCCACTTTTTGCTGCCAAATCCAATGCAATACTGTCCTGAACTTCTCAAAAGTTGCACATGCCACTGAACAAGCTATAGGCATAGCTTTATCGAAGTAGTACTTATCTCCTACCCGCATTCCCAGTAGTGGCAAATCCTCACTCCTAATAGGCAACAATCGAAAAGCCGACTCAATGTCGACCTTAACCAACCATGGCTCCCTAAATTCCCTAATCACTTTCACTGCATCATCTAAGGAAGCGTAATGCACCCTAACCTTCTTTTCTGCAATAAAATCATTTACTGACTTCCCTTCCGGGTACGACAAGTGATGTATCAGTCTGAATTCCCCATCTCGCTTCAGCACCAATCCCAAAGACAACACCCTGTAAGCACTAAAAGTGTGACTGTCAAAAGGACCCAATAACCACCCTGCCCGACACTCTTTCTCCAGTAAAACTTCCAAGATGTCCTCTTTACCTTGAACAGATCATAAATTCTTGCAACCCCCCACCCCTTCCCACGGTGGATTTAATAGGAAACCTCCTTTGAAATTCTTGTATTATCTCCTCTTTGATGGCCAAACCAGGAAACCAATGAAGCATACCCTGGAGAACCTCCACCTTAATGGCAAATGGCGTCCCTTCCTCTATTGCCTCTAAAGAACCCGAGTCCAAATCCCCGGGACCCATGAAAATTACCCCTCTCCCAGACCGGTTGAAAGCCTTGCGAGAAGCCTTGTCCACCAAATCCACCTTCATGACCCATAATATTAGAGTTCCAGGACAAATCCTGCTGACTACAGCCAGTGGCCGAATGACCCCCTCCACATCTTGAACAAACATGGGCAAATTTGCATCCCACCCATGAACGGGAGCCACTATTAAATGATCAAAACACACCCGCTGTTTCTGGCCTGCTTAACCTTCTGTTAAAGCTCCCGTAACTATCCAGCATTGTAACCAACCATAGATCTGGATGACACACCTCTCAACAAAGTGACTGGTCCACAGCCTTCCGTTTGCAGAAACACTGATTGTACCACAGCCACGCATTAACTGACCTTAACCGTTGCACCTCACAAATGGTAAGGAAATAGCCTAGAAGTGGCAGGACTAAAGACCCATCCCTCTCTAGCTGCACTGCCATAAAATAAATAAAGCCAACCACCCAATTATACCATGTCCTAGGCAAAGCTTACCTACCCTCTGCCTTCCCAATGCTGCTAAAGCTGCCAACAAGTCTTTGCTTTTAGAGGACTCTGCTTCCACTAGTCATTGGACCCCTTCTGTATCAATCAGCTCAAACAAATCCACATACTCTCCTTTCCAAAGTTTTTCCTTAACTGAGCCCAGAATGTACAGAGTCAGGAAAACCGCTCCTGTTCCCTGCCCCAAAGATTGAGTAGCCAACCAGTCCCCAGACTGCAGCCCAAAATCAGAGCCTACCTCTGAGCCCAAGACCAAACTGTCCCCAGAACCAACCCCCCCAAGTCACATCTCTAGCTGGGTACCTGGTACCCTGTGCTAGTCGCCTCTGAGCCTCCTCTATCCCTTGCACACCACCCCCGAGATCCCCAACTGACATGTCATCGTCATCCCTCCTCCCCATAATCCTCAACCCCTAGCTCCCCCAACAATGCTGCCATAGTAAAACCATTACCTGCACCTTCATCTTGTGATGTACTGGGAACCGGTGTCTCCACTGCTACCACCTGTTGTGATGCCTGTTGCTTTTTCCCTCCAGCTGGGGTTCTCACCGCTGTACATTGCCTCTTCCGACCCAGGGTCTGTTCAGGTTCCTGTACCACCTCCGATGTTGCTGCCTCCTGGAACAGCTTTTCCGCTTGGGCCACAATAGCTTGCCACCTCTGCCTTAGCTCTGGTAATTTAGCCATCTGTAAAAAAGAAACAGAATATTAAAACTATTCTATAAGCCCGACTGCCCTCCTCCACCCAACCCCTAATATTGCCTTGCCACCCGCACCTTAAATTATGCCCCTACCTGCACACACTTCACCTTTCAGCCACCCTGTCAGCCAAACCTTCTACCATTTGCAACCCCTTCCTAACCCTAGAATATCCCCTATTAATATCCCTCACCGTGTGTATCTATCTATCTATATATATATTATATATATATATATATATATATATATATATATATATATATATATATATATTAATAATTAAATAATTATTCCTGTCCCCTAACTATATCCTTACCTACCAGCCACCCAATCCTATCACCATTCACACAATCAAGCCTAAAATCCCTTACCTGTCTTCCCAGCACGACACTCCAGAGAGATAACGGCCAAGGAATGCAGTGTGCATGCGCAAACCGGCGCATGAACCCAACAGCTGAAAGAAAGGCAGAAGCAACCCACTCAACCACCAGGGAGGATGTAGAAGATATTCCACCACCACCACCACCAAATACCGGGACAGAAGGACACCCAAATTACCGCGATGCCATCCTGAAGAATGGAATGACCGGAGAAGACATTCGGACACTCACAAACCCACCAGGGAGCATGAAAAGAAAATCCGCCACTACCACTAATGCAGATGAGGCCAGACACAATGATGGACACCTGAACGCCTGCCACAACCACTAGGATAACCTACAAGGACACGGCAGCCCATGAACCCACCAGGGAACACGAGGAGGTGATCCACCACTACCCCCCAATGCTATCGCCTACCACGACCACCAGGAGAACCATTTCCCCAGAAACGGACATGGCCAGCCCACGAACCCACAAGGGAGCACAAGGAGGTGATCCATCACTACCCCCCAACCTAATGGGACCGGATTACAATGATGCCCCCCCCCCCTTCACCTACCACAATCACCGGGAGAACACCTTCCCTTTTTTTTTTTTTTTTTTTTTTATTATTACCCCGACCACATGGCACCAATGGCCTACTACCCGACGGAGATAATGACAGGCCCAGCTTCCCCCCACAGATGTCACTCAACTGCATGACCCAACCGAGAAAGGAACAACTGGCCCAACAAATTCCCCTGAGACACTCAGATGACAGGAAGCAACCTCAGCAGCACTGGACGATCACAAAGACCCCAACCATTGCGACCGGCCCTACCATCCCATTGGAGACCACCAGGAGGATCTCAAACATGAATCCAGGACACTGAGAAACACCCACCGCAACCCCAGACCTACCGGACCCCCGGAGAAACACCTCAACACCCAGGTAAGCCGAGCACTACTCACATTAACACTTTATTATATCTATATCTATATATTTTTTTGACCACCCCCCCCAACCATTCACCCACACACACACTCTGCACTCAGTATTCTTTCAACCTTCCCTACCAGTAAGCTCAAACTATATTCCCAGACTCCATCCCCACCTTAAATTAACCTCTAGAAAACACCAAAGGGAGAGGGGGGAACTGACCCAGTTAACTTAACCCCTTCTCCCCCCACCATCCAAGGCCTACCTTCATCCAAGATACCTACAGGTCATTTGGACATAAGCTAGTTGTTACTGCACCACCAACTCATGCCAAATATGCCTACTTCCTTTAATCCCTAACACTTAATCCTGTCAGAAGTCCCTCCTTCCCCTACCTCACTTCCTTTTACATCTCCCTCTCTCCTTAACCCTTTCACCACCACAATCCCACTATCCTATCCAACTACAATCCTCACATTACTTTCTACCTCTATACCCTCCCCACACCCCTTTACCCCCCTTATTCGAGGGACCAGGGCAACTTAGTTTGTCCCAAACTACATTTATAACTGGCAGGATGGAATGCAGCCAGCATGTTGTAATTTGTCACCACAGCAAATACGTTGCTGTAAAGGTAAGTATGATCCTGCAGTATTACATAATAACTAATTGCAAGCATCTTACATTCAATATTGGTATATTGAGAATGGCATTCAATTAGTGTTTTAGAGTCAAAATCAATAGGTCTGTTATTTTGCAACAGGGCTATAAGTCTTCAATAATGCACTGACTTCCAAGATTATGATTTGCTTTGGGTCATAATACTTTTAAAAAGTATCCACAATAACCAATGACTTAAACTCTTCAAAGAGTGTCTAGCAGCAGGTGTCCTATGTCCATGGTACTCCCTTTTCAACAGGTTTTGTAAGATATGTGTTTTCTTCACAATTATTAATAAGTAAGAGGAAAAAATAATTCAGCATACCCATGAATCTTTGCAAGCCATTTTTGCTTTAGGGAGATTGCATTTTCTGTTTATCTCTGACTCTATTAGGTCAAGTACAGACTGCCAGATAATTGTTCGTTTGCTTTGTTTTGCATTGTTAAAAAGGAATCCTGATTTAGCAGCTTTATTCATCAGTCTGATAAGATTTTTGTCATGGCATTCCTGATTTTCTCCAGACTCTTACATTATTAACTATTCTAGCTATATAATTGTGCCCTTCAAGAATTTCATCCAATTTAGAGTGGAAGAAGTCTTCAAATATATTCGGTCCAAGTACACAGTCCAACACTACCAGCCAAAGGGAACACAAAAGGTTATCATAACACAGGATTGCTCCCTAAAGTGCATTGGCCGCTATCCTTCTTTCCACCATGTTTGCTGAACTCTTTCACCTTTGCAGTTTTAGAATTCAGCTCTTAAGCAGTTAGAATCTTGAGTGACGATTTCTTTAGACTGACCTATTTTTTTGAAAATGTATTTGCTGCTAAAGGCAAGGATAAAAAGCAAATCTGTATTCCTTTCCCTTTTAACAAAACACTGAATTTCATTAGCTGATTTGGTTCTAACTGAACTATGTTTCATAAAACATCAAGTTCCACTAGTTTATTTAGTTTTACCTACAGTTCGTCTTTGATTTGTATGCTGCACTTTCATTGTTCAATAGACAAGCATTCGCCCAGCTTGAGAATGAGCTTAACTTCAATACTGAAGTGATCAGTCTTAACAAACGGGTTTGGACTTGTTTTCTGTAGATCAGATATGTCTTTGTGTGGTGTACATTTTTTGTCTGCAGTCCCCATGATTTACTTTTCAGGATTCTGCTGCTGTGCTGTGTCAACAAAGATAAAAATGAGTTATGATGTCTGTTGTGTGGGTAAATCGATTATGTCTGTTTCACGGATATTCAAAACATAAAATTTAATATCTATCCTCCCAGAATTCTTGCAGTGTCATGGTACAGTTATTAATCAAGGTGAGGTATCTTATTGATAAGTTATGAGATCACCTTTGTGGCATGCACTAACTTCGGGCACCTTAGGGAATGTTGCATAGAGCCAAACATTTGGAATGTGCATGGAGGAAGCATATGTCCTGATACTCGAGTTAATCTTCTGATGAAGTTTGTACCCATTTCCTGTCATTTGTTGCAGTTTATCATCCAAAGTTGTACATGCTTCATCATGGCTTGGATGAGGTCAACACTTATGCATGCAGTGTGCACTAACAACAACGAAGTAGAACTGTTTTGGTAATTACTGTTCACAGCAGGTCAAGCATTGCTCACAGCATCAACGTGTGATTTTGCCCTTTCTTTTGACTCAGCTTGGGTTGTGTTCACTTGTGCCTCGCAGTTTGGTTGAGATTAATCTTGTGCAGACAAAACTCCTTCTGTTGTTGTTTTGCAACATGTTTCCCAGTGTCTCTACTTACCACATGGATGTATCATTATATGCTGGACAATGAACGGTCTAAGATTTGTATCATATCTCTGGTATTTCTTATCTTTATTTCAGCATGTATACTTTCAGTGTGATAGAGTGCCATTGATACCACAGCTCATTTTCTACTGACATGGCCTCATATTTTTTACCTCCAGTGAGCACATGTATAATTGAATGTCCTTTTGATTTTCTGTACAGATAATTTCTGACTGTCTCTAAGAATGGTACATGCCACTATCAGTTCTATCAGATGCTCACTAGGCCTTGTCAATAAACTGATATTTTGTTGCCAAAGTACATGCTGTTGTCAAAGAAAAAAAAACAATGCTTTCCCCAGATATTTATCTGTATACTGCATAAGGTGCAATCTGTACAATCTGAAGTTAACTTTTACTTTTATTTGATCTTCAAAGGAACATTAGTGTAGGTGCTCCTCTTCAGAGAGCCTGCTTTTTTTCACCTCTCAGGCTTTCGTATCCAGCACATCCACATATTATTCTGGCTTGTCTGCATGTATCTGTAATTTATTATTCCTCTAAATACTAAGTCATCTTTTATTTTAAGCAACAACATAACTTAATTCGTGTACAAATCCAGACAGTTCATCACCAGTACCTGCACTTATAGTCTACAAGATGTAAATGACAGAAACTCACAATACATTTTTTTTTCATTTGTCAGGCAAAGCGTTTTCCTTCGGTATTAATGCATTTCATACTGAAAAAAAATTGTGCCTCATATTTTAATAAAATGCTGATATCATCACTATGAAGTACTATCCAAGACATGCATTCTAAGTGGTCTACACATGTGTCTTAGGGAAGACAGTAATATAGAAAAATGGTTCTAGGCCTAAAGCTGTGTTATATTTAGAGATAATGAGCTACGTAGCTCACAAGGATAAAATTTTGACTTTGACACTGACAACCAAAATCTGATTAGCAACTTAGATAGCTGCTGGAGCTAGAGATCAGGGTGGGGAGAGGTGTGAGGAGGAATAACCTGCTTAGCCCTCCTCAGGGGAAAGTACGGGGTGTGTTGTGGTCTCACTGCAAATGTGCATTGGTGACAGGTGGCTTGGGATTGCTGTACCATTGCACAACCCCCTGTGACATTAGCCCCACATTTCAGAG
Organism: Protopterus annectens; assembly: GCF_019279795.1. Lineage (NCBI taxonomy): Eukaryota > Metazoa > Chordata > Ceratodontiformes > Protopteridae > Protopterus > Protopterus annectens. The sequence continues at coordinate 297,968,066 of NC_056729.1, forward strand.
GAGGCAGAGGTAGAACAGAAAGTTAACTCAAGCCTCAGTGTGCATTACTTGTGGCTCTTATGTTCATTCCCTTCCTGCATAATCCACTTTGTGTAGTGATCTGGTTACCGTAAACCTTTGTGTAGTGATCTGGTTACCGTAAACCTTTGTGTAGTGATCTGGTTACCGTAAACTCACTGTGGAGTACTGGTCAAACTGCAAACAGGAGAGTATCTAGTGGCAAAAAATATGTGATTAGCTTCAGTGACTAACATGTCCTATGGTGCAAAAAGGCCCAGAAAATTCAGTTTCAGTATAGGCCTCATGGAGGTTTGACCACTTCTGTTGTTTCTGTGTATTATTTGTTAAGATTGCTAACATGTCAACCAGTTCAGTTGCAGGACAATACATATACTGATAACTGTTATAATCTGGAACTGCACTAATCAAATCCTGAAGTTGTGTCTCCAAAAGGAGCAATTTGCAGATACTGCTGTCCATAACTCTCAAATGTCCAGAATTTTGCCACATATTTTTGTCTGCTTCTCATAAAATTTGTGTTCTTCTGGCAAATCATCAAACACTGAAGTTACCAATAAGGACATGCATTCGAGTTACAGATTTCATATTCTTCAGGAATTAAATGCTAATACAAATCCTGTTATTCTAATGATTTTTTTTAAGTTTGTAAGAGCAATATTTAAAATTGTCCCTATTTTGGGGCCTTTGTATGCCCATTATTTTATGCTTTGTCCAGATATCTTGAATGAAGAGGTTGAAAGGTTTGCAGCTCTCTTAAAAGCAACACCATCAACACCATCTTTCTGGTGTAAACAGTCCTCTTATTTTAACCAGCTACGGAAGACCATTGACAAAACTACACAGATGGGCAAACTGTTTGAGAGTTTCAAAGGATTCTAAGGACTAAAGCCATCAGCTGTGAGTGCTGTAACAACTGTAGCAAGTTCTTAAAGAAATGGGGAGACTCAGTCGCCTTATTTGCCTTCTGTGGAATCCATATGCAGAACAAATCAACAGTTATAACCAAATGTGGAATAAATCACTGATCGAAGGCTGGAAAAGGAGTGCCATGAGGCTGTGCATTGCTATGCTACTTATTATTTTATATACTATGTCACAAGGAATGTTTAGTTAACCAAATCAGATGTTAGAATCAAAATTACTAGGAGAAATATTAAAACTTCATATATGCAGATATATCCAGATTATAACTCTGATAGATGAAGGAGGAAAACTTGAGCAGCCGATTGATGAAACATAAAGTAGAAAGCATAACAATTGGTTTGCTCTTCAAAATAGAAAAAATAAATGTATATCATATTTCCCTATCAGTTATTTCCAAATAAATGAGGGAGAAGCAGAGGCAGGGACAGATTTTGTTGTTCTTTGCTCAAATTTCTCTTCAGGTAGTGATTGCAGCCATAAAATAAAAAATATGCTCACTTCTTGGAAAGAGCATTATGTAAACTCTAAATAAGATTTTGAAAAGCAAATATATCACCTTGTCAGCAAAGGTCCCTATAGTCAGGGTTATAATTTTCCCAGTAATGAATTATGTCTGTAAGAGTTGGACTATATGTAAGCCCGTGCAATGGAAACTGTTAGTTTTTAAGTGTAGCATTGGAAAAAAAATGTTTGAGAATTTTGTGGGCTGCAAAAAGATCACAACAGTCAATACCTTCAGAACTAAACCAGACTGTTCACTGGCAGGTCTGACAAAAAAGCTAAAACTTAAATACTGTGACCACACAGTGCAAAAAAAGCACTTACTGCAGATGACACTGATGCTGAGAAAGACCAAATACAAAAGAAGAAGGGGGTGACAGAGGCTGAGACAGACAGACATACAACATTACAGAAGTAATGAATTTGAATTTGGAATGGCTTAAAGAAGTACTTATTGACAGACAGGTCTGATCATCTAAAGTTCTTGAGATCGCTAAGAGTCAGACTACAGTAAACAAGACTTCAAAATTCATTATTACAAATGTATTTTCCCATAGTAGCAAAAATGGTTCATGCCATGCTTAGTATAATATTAAAGTTTATTTACAGTGATTGATGTAACATAATGCATGTCCAGCATAGATATATATATTTTATAACTTAAAAAATGGTGATGTTAAATGTAGGGTGCACACCTTTAAATGCTAATGAGCTAGCTTCATTGATTAGTGTGTCAGATGGATAACAGTCATTCTAGAGAATTCAGCTTCAGTACAGATCTTATGATGGATAGTCCAGTTGTGCTGCCTCTGTAGGTTAATTGTTAAAATGTATAAAATTTGTTCTGTAATGTAATATAATATACTGCAATGCAATGCAATGCATTGTAATAAAGTGTAATTAATGTATTTCTTTGTAATGTAATATAATGTACTGCAATATCATGCAATGCATTTTAGTAAAATGTAATTAATGTATTGTTTTGTAAGACAATGTACTGAAATACAATGTAATACACTGTAATAAAATGTAATTAATGTATTGTTTTGCAATGTAATACAAAGTAATGCGTTGTAAGAAAATGTAATATAATACATTGTTTTGTAATGTAATATAATGTATTGTGATGTAATGCAAAGAAGGAGAGGTGAAAACTGGAGACAGCAGCCATCATCGTACCAGAGGATAGGGGTTATTCTTGGCTCCTAATAGCCCTACCCTATCAAGATGGTGCTCAATCCCTGACTATGCCAATTTCCATTAGACTTGACCACACACAAAATATTTGCAAGCAGTGCACTTAATACATTACCAGGCCAAATGAGTCCCTACACACTGGAGCAAAGTGCCTAGTTTGTGCTATTGAAGGGAAATTTAATTGACTCCCCCACCAAAGAACAGCATGCACTCCTTGGATGCCTGCTTTCATTCCTTCCCAGTTAATTCAGTTCCTAAGCTACTAATCAAATCCATACCATTGACTATGTGGTTAAGGCTCCATCTATGTTCTGACAGAAATTACTTGCACCCCTACAGTAGTTACTTATTGGACAAGTGATTATCACTTACAAGAGAAGGCAAAACCAAAAACCTCAAAGTGAAAACAATAAGTTGCTTCTCAAACTGTTCTATGATCACCTTTTCAGATCCCGACATCCCTACAGATCATGTACCATGGTCACCCCTTCCATCCATTCTTTTATAAAGTCAGGCTTAGGTAGGGGTCATACAAAAATCTAAAGTAGCCCTACTGCTGGTTAAGTAGAAGTTTAACTTGAAATTGCCAATGTCACTGTAGCCCAACCTCCTTGTTCTTGAAATGTGACAGTAAATCAAATGGTTATTTTTGTATCTGTAAGATTATTCGTTCATCATATTTGAATTCTATATACAACTTCATTCTGTTTTTTGGTGTGTGTGTGTGTGTGTGTGTGTGTGTGTGTGTGTGTGTGTGTGTGTGTGTGTGTGTGTGCATCTGTGTGTGCAACTGCACATGTGGTGTGTGTTGTTACTTCACAGCAAGACGTCCACTGGTTTGATTCTCAGTTGGGATGCATTTTGTGTGCAGTCTGCATGTCCTTCCTGTGTTTCTGTGTGTTTTCTCTCAGTGCTCTGGCTTCCTCCCACATTCAAAAGGCCTGCATTAGGTAGATTGGGCACTCTAAACTGGCCATAGGCATGAGTGTATATGCGCACATGTGCTATGGAACAACAACCACAATAGGACTAAACACCCAGTGGTGTAGAAGTCTAGATTATGGTCACTTTTGATGTGACATCCCAGTACCATGTGTAAAATGGAAAAGGGGATAATGGGTAGATGGATAGATGTATGATTGTCCAAGTGCATAACAGAACATATTTTACCAAATATGAACAAGTGTGTCTGACAAAATTATTTTTGACAATATTTACATTGAATTAATGCCTGGGCACACAACAAAGCCTTTAAGCCAGATTTTTGCTTTAGGCAGAATTTTGCATTAATTCATAAATACAGCACTTCTATACCTCACAGGAAAATAAACTTAAATAACTAAGTGTCACACCCATCATTCATTAGTTACTTCATCTATTGTGCTAGATTTGGATCCACAAAATATGCAGTTTCTTCATAGTCATTAAATTTAAAGGCTCCATCTGTTATGATCTCAGTCTGCCTCCAGCAAGACAATGGAGTGAATGTCTTCCTGGATGACTAGCAAGGACTAAGACACATTGACTGCTAAAGTTAAGAAATTTTATAATATAGAATGGATTTGGAAGCATTTAATTACTGTCTTTTCCATGTTATAAAAAAAATATTTATACCCAAGTCTGACAGTTTCTCTTGCTAAAGACAGTGCATTAAAGCAGAAGCCATGCACTCTTCAATTGTCTAGATTAAAAATACTTTTCTCCCTCATTTCTAATAGAATGGGATTAATATTTTAGGTGCCTTACTTTTCAGAACATTACTAGTTGTGCCAAAGGCCTATATGGATGTTTTGTATTTTGAACTAATGAGAGACTGAACTGTTACACTTCCTGCCAAAGACTCTCTCACACCACAAGTCCACCTTCACTATTTCCTCACTAAATAATACCTTTATCAAAGCTGATCCTCATACAAAACTACTAGGGACCATTATTGATGACCAGCTAAAATTCGGCCAACACATTCATCACTGCATCAAAAAGACAAACCAAAAACTAGGAGTATTACATCATAACAAAAAATAGCTTAACCCTGATACTAAAATCCTTAACTAAGGCCTTCCTTCATCCTTGCTTGCTCTATTGTGCCCCCATCCTCATTAATCTTCAAACCACTTTAGTCTCCCTGTTTGAACAAACTTAAAATCATCAGATTTGAAACTTCCAAACCTTACAAAACACATCATTGCTTAGCCTTAAAAGAATTGAAATGGCCTGAATTTCCTCATCAAATTCTTACCACTCAGCTTCAAATCACACATTCCATAGTACACAAACCATCTGCCTGCACAGCCCTCTCTTCCATCATCTCCCAATACACACCCACTCGCTCACTAAGAAGCTGTGACCAACAACGCCTACACATTCACAGACCTAACAAGAACATAGGCAAACTCCTCTGGCAAACTCCTCTATAAACACTTTGTCTCAATAACTTGGAACAAACTCCCCGTTGCTATTAGAATTATAACTAACTGTTATCTCTTTAAAAAACAACTCAAATCCTTCTTCCTAAGCTCATGGATCTGGCCCTGCCAAGATCCCACTTATTTTTCATTCTCCCTTCTATCCCTACTTTTTTTCCCTTACCTTCTTTATGGTCCTTCTTATAGGGCTTTACCCTTAGACCACAGTAACCACAGTACATCACAATGCAAGCGTGATCTTTGTAAATATGTAATATTGTGTAACTCTAAACTCCTAACCTCTTTATCAAATAACTTTTATATATATATATATATTGTAAGTCTTATAAGTTATTACGCATGTAGTTTTTGTAATTCTGTATCACTTTGTTTGCTATATGTTTTAAACATGTTTATACATTAATGTACTGGAGCTTTTCTCCTCGGGTCTCCATTGAAAATGGGCCCTTTGCTTATTTGTACCAACCTGGTTAACAAATCTTAAATAAATAAAATAAGTAAATAGATGTGTGTATAGCTTTTGTTATTATGCCAAAAAAGCTATTAAAAGGGTGCCATTTTATCATCTATCATCCCCAAGAAAATATGCGCTATAATCTATGAAATTAAAACTCAAAAATGCTCTAATTTCCATGTATTACAAAAGCTGTGTTTTGTCTCTCTGAAATGTGATAAACTGACTTGCTATGAATGTCAATATGGATTTTTTTTTAACCTTTGCATCCTAATCTTCACTGAGGGGATCATTCTCTTTGCATACAGTTGCCCCATTAGAGTACACTTCCCATTTGGAAAATCACCTTAAGAAGCTTATCAACATGGAGTCTCAGTACTATTTAGGCATCTAACTAGACTTTAGAGGAACTAGCATTTCAAGCTGTTTCATTTATATAAGCAAACTGCAGGACAGGCATAATTTAAGTTGAGGTGAGAGACAGCATCAGCTACAAGACAACTTTATGAAGGCTCCTTGTTGTTGTGTCTTTTGGCTTTTCCCAGTTAGGGGTCGCCACAGCAGAACTCCGGTCCACTAATAATTGGCGGTTGATTTTTACGGGCCGAGTTGCCAGCACTGATGCACAACCTTCAATGAAGGTACACCCATTCATGCATGTCTCCATGAAGAAGATGCTCTAGCTGAGAATCGAACCGGACAGCATCTTATTGTGAGGCAACAACGCTACCGCAGCACCACCACCGCGGTTTATGAAGACTCCTTGTAACATATCTAAATCATGGTATCATAGCACTTCATGTCTATGACAGGTACAGACACAACTTTTATTAAAATATTTACCAAAGTATGTGTTTTTGATAAATACATACATGAAAAGTGAATAAAGATAAAATGCTTATCACAATATTTACCCAAACAGATTATTGTGATGGAAACCTGGGAACCATTTTTGAATTCCACATTCAGCTCTTGCATGTTGTGTTTCAAAGAACATGTCACCAGATGCTGCAGACATGCACGTTGATTGCAAATTTGGCATTGTCTTATTTTCCTGAGCAAAATGTGTAAATATAGACAGTTCAGTGGTACAGAGGACTAGTTCTTACCTGCAGCAGTGGTACACAGGTTCAGACAGTATACATCATGACGGGGACTGCAAGAGCTAAAGCCTACTGCCGCTCTTCATGATGGAGAGTCACACATATTGTGATGCCTAATAGCCCCTCAGCCAAAGAAGATGCCCCTCTTACTCTCCATTGCTCTTCTCTCACTATTTCCCTTCCTCTGCTGTTTTATCTGCTTTTTCTATTAATATAAACTGCCTATCACAATACTTCTGTTACCTCACGTCATCCCTAGCAACTACTCACCCTTTCTCTCTCTCTACAGTCCTTCATATCAAAATCTATACTACCTGTCTTATGACTCATTTGTTTATCTTCCACATGATATTTAAAAATGTTTATATTTGCTTCAAAATGTACCAAATTACTATGTACACCATTTGACTGTATCCAATAATTTTACTGCAGATCTTATTTTGTAACTGAGTATTTGTAATTACAAACTGCATTACTGGAGCTTTTCTCCCTGGGCCTTCACTGAAAAAGGGCTTGCCTCCCAGTCAGACATGGCATCAGACAGGCATAGGTAAGAGAGGGGACTCTGTAGGCTCTGTGCTGCAGACTGACTGTTTGGAAGCAGATAATCATTCCTATAATGCATTTCAAGCACTAGGGTACCATTTATGGTGAAAAGCTTAATTACAAAACAGCCACACTCATCATAATGGTGTTCATACCGTATAACACCACTTATGCCTTCAATATAAGATAAATCAGTTTGTTGGACAATAGCAGTTGCAACGAGGAGGAGGCAAAAAACCTAGAAATTAAATCTAAATAAGCACAATTAAAAAACAAATATATGGACATACACCAGAGATACACTGACCACTAATGTAGATGACAGATACTCACATGCACAGACACACACCAAAACACAGACACACACACACACACACACACACACACACACACACACACACACACACACATATGCAAATGGAGCAGTCCTGACTTTAAATCTGAACAAGTGTGGGTAACTGACAACTGAGTTCATGGATTTATGTCATTAATGTCTAGAAGTGCTGCCCTACAGATTCTGTTCTGATAGTGCAGATAACCCCTCTTCCCTGTACATAAATCCTTCTGCTGAATTAGCAGTAGTAATGCAATGCAGTACCTCACTGTGTCTTTATGGAAAGGAAGTTTGAAAACAACTCTTACATGCTGTCATCTGAAAACATCATAAAATAATCTGACCATATAAAGTTGCCAAATACCAAAAGTACCAGTGTTACTTTGGATGTACTTCTCTCAGCCACTTTGCTTCTTTCTTGTGTACAAAAATTGTTTCTTTTGGCTCGGGTAAGTTCCTATTGTATTGTACTGAAATAAACCTTCTCTTATGTAAGTTTCTGTTGTATTTTATTAAGATAAACTTTTTCTTATAATTGAACAAGTTTTAGCCATGCACATATATTCAGTTATGCTCTTGACACTCCTTACCAGACCTGCATGATTAGAGTCCACATTTTCAAATCCACTGTGTGTCTAACAGAAATGCCTGTTGTAACAAATACATGCATATGACTTTACTTAATAGTTCACTCATACTGAATAACACATTGTCTTATTTAAAAAATTAAAAGGAAATGCCAGAATCTAAATAATCTTGCTAATAGAGTTTGTCTGTAGTGTGATTTTACGGAGGCAAACAAAGTTACTTTTTCTCACTCAGCACTGTTGTAATAGTCTTTGAAATATGAACAAGCTTATTCTTAAAATTATAGTGAGAGATTTGTCAGATGATATCTAAAATTATGTATATCTTATTCGCAGTTCACAGGATCTGCAGCTGGGCTTGTGTGCAGTGATCTGCAATTAATTTCAAATAAATGCAGAGTTAAACTAGTGACAGCAGGCAAAGCACTAGAATAGTAACTTATTTATTCATATTACTGACCTACATGATGAAGACAAACACTGATTACATTTAGAATATGTAGGTCAAAGCAAACCAGACTGAAAGCAGTACCTTATTCCTCCCTTACCTGAAGGGATGGTAGAGATATGACAACACCTAAGCGCTTTCGCACAATAGAGCAGTCATACAGTGTGTTGAAGGAAAACGCTTACTAAGACTACATAATCCTTTATGTATAAAAAGAGATAAAACTGTGTTGATGTTACAGGTCAGAGCATGGCCATGCAATCTGAGAAGTTTTTGCCACTAATCCTATGCAGTTTGCTATAGTGTTACAATAGTATACCTTTGATGTTACTGTAGTTATGTTCTAAATATGGCTTAGAATTTCACAAACAAACATATGGTCAAGTGCCCATTAATAAATGCAAAACCTTGTCAAAATATGAATTGGCATTCTGAGACCATTTTAATTAACTGAACAAAACACAAGCTGGATCAGGTTTAAAATTATAATATTACCCCTGTTATAACTATTACGGTATTAACTATGGGTATCAGTGATTTATATTATATTTGTATTTCCTAAAATGTGTTACTCCCAAATGTCACTATTATGTGAGCAATGTGAAATGGATGCTTCTTCCAGAATTATTTTGTAGGAAGCACTGAAGATCTTAAAAAGAAGAACTATGTAAGGTTGTAGAACAACCATAACTCCGACCTTCAGTTCTATGTTGATATGTTATGGGTTTTCTTTTAGTAAAACAATTTCTCCAAATAATATGTGTGTATGCGTGTTTGTGTTATACATATATGCATACACACACACACACACACACACACACACACACACATATATATATATATATATATATATATATATATATATATATATAGTATAGCTATAGATAAATAGAGAGAGATACCCACCACACACATATACATACGTATATGAATACGGCAAACTGTGTGTGTGTGTGTGTGTGTGTGTGTGTGTGTGTGTGTGTGTGTGTGTGTGTGTGTGTGTGTGTGTGTGTGTCTATATATATATATATATATATATATATATGTGTGTGTGTGTGTGTGTGTGTGTGTGTGTGTGTATATCTATATAAAATCTATAGATATAAATAGGAGCACATACCTGCACACAGACACATACACACACACACACACACACACACACATATATATATATATATATATATATATATATATATATATATATATATCACACACACATAAGATATACATACATACATGTATATTTTGAAGAATAGTCCAAACTGTATGTGTGTATGTATGTGTATATACATACACACACACACACACACACACATATATATATATATATATATATATATATATATGTGTATGTGTGTGTGTGTAGATACACACACACACGCACACACGCACACACACACACACACACACACACACACACACACACACACACATATATATATATATATATATATATATATATATATATATATATATGCATCAGAGTTGCTGAAATTATCTTGGTAAACATGTCCAGTGTCTCCAAATTCTCACAGTGTGTTATTATAAGCAGTTACATTTTACGACATACTTCATAATGTATATTTCTTTAGCCCATCCATCTTAGCTAGGAATTCAAATGCACCTATGGTCTCCTGGGTGGCATTTACATTCCTAAAAAGCTTCTGATAAATGGATACTATGTTCTTTAATTGGTTACGATGGTATCATCAGCTTGTGGGCTTTGGAACCAGGGATGGAAAAATATGTTAGATTATTTTGTTTACAAACATTCCAACTGCAATCACTAGGATCTTTTCACCACATAATTGTTCTCTGGTCAGTATTGTTACTGTAAATAATAAGTTGGACATCACCTTGAGTATTGAAAAATCATGTGACTATTTTATATGAAACTAGAAGATTCCATTCATAATTGTGTTCTAATTGGGGGCAGAAATAAGTATAGGGTGAAAATACTGTGGATTAATAAACCTGGAAATACTATCCTATAAAAATGTCATTTTTGGGTTATTCATTAAACTGACCAAAAAAAAAAAAACAAAGTCAGATACAAACAAGTGTATAATAACTTTAGAGCAGAAACTTGGAAGACTAAGCAAAAAATTTGAATGCAGCTTTGTACATCACACCTAGGAGAACAAATATCAGGAATTTTTCAGATGGAAATGAAATGTACTGTAATCAATAGTGTTATTCTTGATTTGAGGTCTATTAATGACCTGTATGCAAAGTGTTTTGCTAATTATCCAATATCTTCTTCTAATCCTGCTTTTCATGGAATAGTTTTGAGTGCATCAAGGTGCTCCAGTATGACATATGAATGATTAGCCATCTCTTGCTTAAAATTAAAGTAAATTCAGCTACTGGCCAGGATGGGTGGAGTCTTTTTTCTTCAACCAAGTAAGGGAGAGCATTATGTCCCAAGGCAGGGAATAAAAAGGCTAGTCAGGAAAAGCATGGCTGCCCATGGACTGCGGCATAGATACAACCTATAGGTATACATCATGTCCACCTATTCCATAATGAGACAGTGAAACACTAGGGATGTAGGGCCTTCACCCAAACTATCAAGCCTCCCTGGTAACCACAGTAAAGGAGGTGTAAGCACTCAAGTACAAACTGATAATGTGAATATCAATTGACTGGAGAGAGAGAGAGAGAGAGAGAGAGAGAGAGAGAGAGAGAGAGAGAGAGAGAGAGAGAGAGGATCATGAGATCCATACTGCCACCAAGAAAAAACTGTAATGTTTCTGAGAAACTTCCCGTCAGAGAGGCAAGCTATACACATATATGAGACTGTACTTTCTCTATCCTGGCAGTGAGAACAAGGCTTGTACAAACTTACACCTGGTAGTAGTACTTAACTGCATTCAAAACAGAATTCCACATTACCTTAGTTTGCTAGAAAGGACAAGCTCACTAAGTTTATCAAAACTGCAAATCAACTTGGTGGCCATACAGTATAATTTAATTATGATACAACAGATGTATCACACAGGACAATCATGTTAGGTGCTTTAACAAGAAGGTATAGTTATCTAAATGATGAAAAAGTAACTCTTCTGGATTTCTCTGAGAAACCTACCACTATCTTTGTGAACAAGGCCCATCCAGTACTGCCAGAATTAAAAATAAAAATACCAGATAAAAGGGCATGCCTGTAAGAAATATTTTAGACACCATCTATTCCTTGTTCAGGAATTTACTTTATCTTAATGAAAGAGTTACATTTAATGAAAAATAAAATGTGAAAAATAGTCTAAGCAGGGGTATTCTTCCACATAAACCAGTCAAACAGAGCAGTTTTTCTGACAGAAACAAATTAATGCAGCAGACATCTTCAAGCCACTTTCCATCTCCCCTTCTTTTCTCTCCTTCTGATCCAACATCTGTGAGACAGTTTTTTTTTTCCTTTTCTATGAAAACATGTCTGTTGTAACAGTCAGATGGATTATGCAAATATATCATTTAGGTTATCTCATATAATAATCCAGTATACATCAGAAGCAGGACATGCCAGAGATCACTCATAATTGCCTTTTGGTAGCTTGGGAATCAATGCAGAAGTCTGAAGTAAAGAAAACTACATCACGTTATGCAATGTATCAATATTGGGCAGGGTTTTATTCCTGTATTTTTATTTTTCCAAAGAAACAAGGATCTTTAAGGCCAATCCTAGAAGTCACAGCCTTCAGCATATTTAAAAAAGTGCAGGACTTCAAGATAATTTCCCCCACTGTGCATTACCTGAGATATCAGAACAGGTGTGGTCGATTAGAGTAGACATGGAAGATGATTGAATCAGCATTTTCAGTGGATCACAGGTCGGTGTTGGGAGATACCCCCTTGAGCCATGACTTACAACACCTGCTCTGCACCCATATACGTTAGCAAAACATCATGATAATATCACCCATGGTCATGCTACTGTAAATGGGCTGACGTAAAGTAGATTTGATCTGTGATAATAAGCAGAGTGGGTTGGAAGCATGCCACAGATCAGAAAGCTATAGAGAGGGTAAGGAAATATGTTGGCACCCATGTGCAGCTTAAGCTATCAAGTAGGAATCATGACTGGAGCATCTGGAGCATTTTTCCCTGGGCCTCTGCTGAAAAAGGCTCTGTGGAACCTAGTCAGACTTTCCCGGTCAACAAATGTTAAATAAATAAAATAAAAAAATAAATAAATAAATGACCTTGACATGTTTCAGAAGGCAAGGGACTAGACTGGTACATGGCTGATTGGTTTTCATTTATCTGACCATCGGATGGCTTTTCAATCTCTGTACTCACCTGATTTCAGAAGATCTACAGTAGTGAGATGGTCATGGCAGGAGGTAAAGCAAAGAGGCAGATGAAGGTTAAACTTATTAAAAGGGGGGAATTAGGGAGACAGCTTGGGAGAACAGACTGAAATCCTTGCAAAGCTGGAATAAGGCCTGACAAGTAGAATGATGAAACTAGGTGGGAAAAGGGAGAACTACTGTGCTTTCCCACTGTGTTCTGGGAATATTGTGCACATTTATTCCCATCTGACTAGGGGTGCAGACGATGGGAACTGTCCCCTTCTCTGATTGGCTGAGACCAAATAAAATCCATTTAGAACCTTTCAATTGTGGCTTAGCAGATTCTGGGTAAGAGATTGATAAGAGAAGAAAGGCTTTCAACAGGGTGGCTAAGCCATATCTTGAAAAGAAGGTAAAGGTAAGTAGCGACAGGTAAGATGGATTCTTTTAAAGATGAAAGAAAGTGAATGAAGAGTTCATTGTTAAGGGAAAAGACATCTAAGAAGAGGAACATGCCTCCCAAACAGTGGAAGGTGTCAATGGAAGGGTGTAGCTAAGTTCTGTCTGAGGCAGCCCTAATGACCGAGCACATTAAATTGATAAGATTAGGGATAATCGTGCTAACTTATGGAAAAATAAATCCTACAAAAAATGGGCTGCTGCCACTATTTTTGAGGGGCTGCATGCCTTCAGCTTCCTAGAATAGTAATTGTTCTATACTCTTGAAACTAATCTTATCCAGATGACCGACAAAGTAACAGAAGTTTACCTTTCTAAATGGGAAAAGTTTAATACAATAACTGAATGCATAAAACAGATGCAGGTGATGAGTTTCCCTCACAGTCTATATCTGATCAGGAATTTACTCACCCCAGCAAACTACCCATGACTAATTCAGTTGCAAAAATGCTAGATGACTACACCATAAGGAGATTGGGTAGAAAAATTTATTCTATGTATGCGTACATGTTGAAATTTTTGGGAAGCTGGGGTCTCCCAAACTTGTCAAGATATGGTACAGCTTATAAACTGCCCAGTTTATAAGGCTCCATAATGAAGAATAGCAAAGGATTGGAGAATGGATTGCAAATACTCCAGCAAAGGATTGGAGAATGGAATGCAAATCTGAGGCACATAGGATGAAACTAAACACAGATAAGACGGTGGTAATGGCAGCAAATTTGGGGGTATCAGAAGAAGTTGAGAATAGAGATATAAGGGAAGATAATGGAACAGGTAAACAGCTTCAAGTATCTGGGAGGGATGGTTGAGGAGAAGGGTAATCTGAATGAAGAGGTCAAAGCTAGAATCAGAGGGACTGCAGCCAACTGACATAGAGTATCAGGTGTAGTCTATGACAGAAGAATGCCAAAGAAGCTGAAAAGTAAGGTGTACAAGACAGTGGTGCGACCAGTACTACTGTATGGTACAGAAACCTGGGTAATAAAGGCAGAACAGTTGAAGAAGCTAGAGGTGATGGAAATGAAATGCCTGAGAAATGTGGTAGGATGCACACTGTGGGACAGGTGAAGAAATGAGGGCATAAGAGCAGAAGCCAAAGTAGCTCCAATTGCAGAAAAAATCAAAGAGAACAGATCATGGTGGTTTGGGCACATGTGTAGAAAAGCAGAAGACATTCTGGTGAGGAAGATTTGGGGCAGACAGGAAGAAGGTAGGAGGAAGTGAGGACATTCAGCAAAGAACTGGATGGATTGTGTGAACGAAGATTTGCGACAATCAAGCATGAGTGTTGAAGAAGGAGTGTAGCACTGAATTGAGAGAGTTGGCGACAGTTAACGCGATACCCGACCCCATGTAGAAAAAAATGGGAAAAAGGGGGCTGATGATGATGAATGAAGAATAGAATTTGCTGTTGGGGATGTCTCCTGAATTCAGAAAGGATAAGCAGATATTACTCCAGGAGTGACTGATAGTTTTATATCTGAAATATGCAGAGCTGGTGGACTATTGGTCAGAAAGGGTACTGACATAGATAATGAGGGACAGTCCATTATCTATGGTATATGTCAATCCCGTCAAGAGCGCACTCATGGAATCAAGGTTGGAGTGGGACCAGCTGTTAGCTCACTCCAAAATGGGTACCTTTAAAAACTTTCATGATGTCTGTGTGGATTGCCACCTGCAAGACAAGTAGTGGTTTACTCACCTACAATTTACCAGTTGTGGAACAAGAACATAAATCCCAAGCAGTGGTAGACAATAATAGGAATGAAACAAGCAGCTCCCCAGGGTCTACATCTCCAAGGGGACCAAGGGCTATCTAAAGGTCCATCATACTGGTAATGCACCCAAAAACTCCAGGAAGCAACAAAGTTCTACCCTCCACAGAGCTGTACAGGAAGTGTGGGAGTGAACAGACTGCTTACCTGCTGAATGTATGCACATGAGATCAAACTGCTTACCTGCCGCTGCCCCATTGAATTACCCATAAAGACTGTTGAAATTCCCCACTTGTACTACACTGGCACCAGATGAAGGATCAGTCTGTGTTAAACAGTCATGGAAATCCCCCAAGCCAATTTTTGTTGATGAGGTGTGTGTGAATAAAATGCCACGAGCAAGGCTGTCTGACTAATTGACTTGCTCAAAGTCTTACGGTAGGAAAATGGGGGTAAAAAGAATCAAACTTTGCATCCTTGACTATAGGAAGGAGCTCAGTAAGATACATTCATTATTTGTTCCTGATGGTCACATCTATGTGTGTGCCTGTATACATTCCTCTGATGTAATAGGTTCATAGGTTGGTACTAGGCTATCGGTCCTAGGGTCTATACAAGCCTAGCCATAACAATTCCCTGGCTATTTCGTCCCACAGTATTTACTTCCCTGTACACCTATCTAGCAGGGCGACTGACGTGATCCCCGGGGTGGATTTTCTATCCCATCCAATCATCAAGGTTCCTTTTGAAGAGAGCCATAGAGGTGCTCTGCTTGACATGTATGGGTAGTCTATTCCAGAGTCTGGGGAGTCTCTGGGTCAGAAACCTATCCCTCCAGCATGTTTTATTCATTGTGATGACAAGGTTTAGATCCCTGGAGTGTGTGTCTCTGAGGGATTGGGATTTCTTTAAGTGTAGCATGTCCAAATAATTGCAACTTACAAATTAGTGTAAGGGGTCAATGTTACTGTTTTCTGTGTCAAGGGTGTGAAGTCTGAACCCTTCTCCTCCCTCTTTGCATTAATCCAGCTCTTGGCACAGAGAGTTAAGGTTGAAAGCTGTGGTACAAAGTTTGAGTCCCTTAACCCTCATAGAAATTCCAGAGGGCCTAATAGTTCACGTTTCATGCAATTTAGAAGGCATCCTGTGATATTTTCTGAGCCCATTGATGTAGTGTTCTTGACCTTAGATAGAGCATTAAAGACCTGTTCCCTAGTGATAGCAGGGGAAGTTATATTTGATGACATTTCCTGAGGGAAGGTTGAGGGGGAGAGAGGGCTAAAGTTGGAGCTGAATTTGTCAGCCAGTAGATTTGCTATATCTCCTGACTCAGTATAGGTGGCTCCATTAACAATGAGCTCTGCAAACAATTGTGTATTGCCTTTAAGGTTGCAGACAAAGCTAAAGAATGCCTTGTGGTTGTCCTTGACCTGGGGGTTAATACGTACCTCAAATTTGGCTTTGGTAGACTTTATTTGTCCTCTGAATTATTTGTTTAGTTTGATGAGAGTGCATTTATCCTGCTGGGTACTGCACCTTGTAATTTTGGCATGATTTTCTTCCTTCTGTTATATAGCCTATCGATGTTCTGATTCAACCAGAGTGACTTTTCTTTTAGTTAGTTCTGTACATCTTCCTGGTGGGTACAGTTGCCTCTATGTGGCTATTAACATGCTTGTATAGGGTTTCTGTGAACAGTTCTGCATAGGCAGCAGTGTTCTCATGTTTTAGGGGGCTTGAAATTTTGCCAAGTTATCACTTAATAGTAAGAAGTTAGCCTTAGAGTAGTTCCTGAACATTTTGGGGTTAGCTGGGGTTCCAGGTTTATTTTTACTTCAAAGGAGACCATTTTCTGGTCTGACATTACCAGGAAAGACATTACACTATGGGGTATGTCGCACTCTCCCATATTAGTGGGAACCAGATCCAGTATGCTTGCACCCCTGGTCAGTATATTGAAAATCTGATCCAGGGACTTTGTGTTTACAAAATCCAGGAACCTCTGTGCCCGCACGTTTGGTGTTGTATATGATTCCCAATTAATAGTGGAGTATTTAAAGTCACCCATGATTATGGTATTGGGTTATATGGTGAGTGTTTCCATTAAGTTTAATTACATTTTATGTATTTCTGGGTAATGGAGAGGATGTATAGCTTGCAAGGAATTAGTATGGGATTTTCCCTAGAGTGATTTGAATGTGGAGAAGCTGAAGTGCATTGTCCTGTTTGACCAGCCTTGAAGTATATTTATTTTTGATGTAAATCGAGACACCTCCACCTTTAGTCCCTGTCTGTGTAGCAGTTATACTGAATGTGTGAAAGGCATTATAGCCTTGAACTGCTGGTGTGCTCTCCATGGCTTTAAACCATGTCTCAATAACTGCACAGACATCAGCATTCACTAGGGTGAGGAAAGCTTCAGGGAATGGAGTTTTTTTTTTGTTTAGATTCCTAGCATTGAGCAGTAACACCCTTAGAGTTTCTTGGTTTTGATTTGCTACGTTGGAAGTATTTTCAGTATGGCATTGTCAAATAAAGGCACTATGAGAAATGACAATGTTTTAGCTAATATTCGAAATCCTAGAGAGGAGAGGTGCAGACCATCCCTGACAAAGCACTGTGGTTTGTTAACCATCTTCTTTCATGCTGACAAATATTGCATCCTCTTAGAATGACACCAGAAACTAAGACAATTATTGAAGTCAGTTATTTTCTTTTCATATTGTGGCATCATCCTTAGAGAAGGTAAAATACTGCTCAATTCCAGGCTTAAACCAGCCTGGGACACATATTCCAAGAGCTCCATGATATCTTTCTTCATATAGTCTAGGGAGATACATCTCAGAGAATTTACACCCACATGGACTATGACTGAGTCATAGTAGTTTTAGTCCAATGACCTGAGTGTGTCCGTAATGTGGCAGATCCTGGCCCCTGATAGACAACGGACAGTGATTTTCTCCTTACTCAGCCTGGTGCGAGGGATATAAGTGAGTCTTACAATGGAGTCCCCAGTGATCAGAATGTTGGATTGTGTGGTGGCTTGCCTTATGAGCTTAGAAGTAGAGATTCCATGAGATATGGCCTTATGCATTGATTTTGTTCTTTTGAAACAGTGCATTCAGAATTTCTGAGGGTATTTGTTATGTGTACTTCATCTAGGAGTCCTTTGGGGTTTAGGAAGGTTACATTTAATTACCTCAGTATGTATGGGCATACCTCTCAACTGTAAAGATGTTTGCAGAATGTCCAGATTTTTGCCCTATATTTTTGGTCCGTTTTTCATAAAATTGTGATTTTCTGGCTAATTAGTGGCAAATCATTAAAGATTGAAGTCAGAAAATAATGGCAAGCATTTGAGTTTCAGACTTCATAGCCTTCAGAAAATTCATGCTAATGCAAAACCTGTTATTCTATCAACTTTCTAAGTTTAGAAGAGCAATATTTCAAAAGTGTCCCTATTTTTTGTTTAAACTGCTGGCACTAATCAGTAACACTTTTAACACTTTTAGATTTCCTTGGGTAGATTTTGTTATGCTGGAAAGTTTGTCAATTTGGTTTTGCCTAAAAAAGGCTCTGTGGCAAAGGACAATGTTTTAGCCAATATTCAAATGCCTAGAAGGAACAAATGCAGACCATCTTTGCCAAAGCAATGCATTTTGTTAACCATGCCCTCCACATACCTCTCAACCTCTTACTGCAAGAAATCTGGACAAAATCTGACAAATGGGGGGACAAAAGCCCAAAAACAGGGGCACAGTTTAAATATTGCTCTTATAAACTTAGAAAGTTGCTAGAATCATAGGATTTGTATTACCATATATTTTCTGAAGGCTCTGACGTCTGAAACTCAAATGACTGTCATTATTTATTGACTTTAATCTTTAAAACATCCCAATGATTTATCAAAAAACACATTTGTTATGAGGAACAGACTGAAAATATGAGGCAAAAATCTGGACATTCTGCAAAAATCTGTACAGTTGAGAGGTATGGCCCTCCATGGTGACAAATATTGTATCTCATTCAGACTTCCATTCTACTCAACCGACCTTTCCAGATACTTGAAGCTGTTAACCTGTTCCACTACTTTCCCTTCTAGCTCAAGTCTCAGTTTCTTTTGATTTCCCCTATTTGCTGTCATTACAACTGACTCATCTGTACTCAGTTTCATCCCATGTGCCTTCAGGTTTGCATTCCATTCCCCTCTCCCTTGCTGAAGTTCTTGCTCAGAGTCTGCCTGTAATGTCACATCATCTGCATAAAGGTAGAGCAGCTTTGTTGATCTGTCCCCTCCATCCAGTTTGCTAAGGTAGTCCATCACCAGTATGAACAGATGCATAACCACTTCCACTGGAAGTTCCTGTATGAGTCCGAACACTGTTTGCACTGGAGTCATTGGGGCCTTGTATATAGCCTGCTCTAATTCTACCAGAGTTTCAGGGAATTTGAACCACTGCAGAACTGCCCAAATCAGCTTTTTGGGGAATTTGTCATATGCATTCTCTAAATTTAGGAATGCCTAGTTGGACTCTTCACTCATCTCTAGCTTCATCTCATCTGTCTGTCTCACTGCAAATATTGGATCAGTTGTGATGCATCCTGATCTGAAATCCATATTACTTTCTGCTAAATCAATATGCACAAACTCTGCAAAAGTAGAAATGATTTGAATAATTTCACCCTGGTGGAATCACAACATCAATAGGCTGTTTAGTAGAAGGATACCACCAAATATAACTCCCTCTGCTATCACTAGGGAACAGGTCCTTAATGCTGTCTCTAAGTTCAAGAGCACACCACTAGTGGGCCTAGAAAATTTCCCAGGATGCCTTCAAAATAGCATGAAACATGACCTATTAGACCCTCTGAGGGTTAAGGGTATCAAAGTTTGTACCACAACTCACAGCCTTAAATCTATGTGCCAAGTGTCAGATTAATGTAAAGAGAGAGGAGAAGGGTTTAAAACTCACAACCTTGACAAAGGAAGCAATAACCTTAACCATGAAACATGACCTATCAGGCCATCTGTAATTGGTATTTTATTGTAGTCTCCAAACAAGCTTCATGCTTCATGAATGGTTAACAGCAACAGTCATCCCTCTGCACAAAGCTGAGCCATCTACAGACACTGGAAACTACAGACCCACAAGTCTCAGTAGTCTCATATGCAAAGCCATGGAAACAATTATCATGGAAATGATCAACAATGGCATAGGAAACCTCCAGACACTGGACCTAACCCAATTTGGTTTCACTGGGGGCAGGTCATGTCTACTCTGCCTGATGGATTCTTCAAGAAGATCACCAAAGCAATGGATGAGGGCAAAATGGTTCACACTGCCTACTTGATGCGGCCAAGGCATTTGACATAATACTCCACCCAGGCACTGTTGACAAACTCAAGAGTTTATCTATAAACCCTAATGTCATCCAGTGAATAGCCAGCTGGCTCACAGACAGGACCCAGGAAGTCAAAATTGGGGAGTCCACCACCACAAAATCGCCGGTCACAAGCAGAGTTTTCAGGGATCGATCATGGGACTGCTCCTTTTTGGCATTTACTTCTCTGAAGTCTAGATCAATATCAATCCCCTATGGCTGACAAAATTGGTAGATGATTGCAAATTAGGAACAGTCATAAAATCCCCCACTGACACAAATGTTCTCTAGGAAGGGCTGACACTGACAAATAACTAATGTTAAAGCCATGGACTAAAATTAAATGCATAATAGCATCCTTTAGAAAGTCATCAAGCCTTGGTAACTATCATATTAACAACACACACCTAAGTCGAACCAATAGTCATGGACTTGGGACACACACAGACAGTACTCTAGCCTTTAACTATCATGTGTCTACAGATAGTGAGGAAATAATTTTATGTTGTGCAACTTATAAACAAAGGTATGACATCTAGGTTCAAGGAGGATATTGCTCCACTGTAGCGTTATCCATATTTGGTTATACGAAAAAAAAGAGGACAAAAAAATATGTGCTGGTATTATACCGGCAAATCTTTCACACTGGGTGAAGACCAAAAAAAAAAAAAAAAAGGTCTTTAGTCTTTAATGAGGAACATCGCACTTCAGCAAGTATTAAAGACGAGTAGCTCCGTGTTTGGTGATTTTTTATTGGCCCATATGCCGGTATATGAGCCAATCAAAAACTTACACAGCAGACCCTCTGCTGTTGAATGTGGAACATCAAGCATTTCCACATTGAACAGAGCTCCATTTTTTCAATTTTTTTGGTTGGCTCGTTTACCGGTATATGAGCCAGTCAAAAACTCACACAGTGGACCCTCTTCTGCTCAATGCAGAACATCAAATAGTTCCGCATTGAACAGAGCTCTGTTTTTCAATTTTTTTGATTGGCTCATATACCGGTATACAAGCCAATCAAAAACTCACACAGTGGACCCTCTTCTGTGCAATGCATAACATGAAGCAGTTCTGCATTGAACAAAGCTACGTTTTTAATTTTTTTGATTGGCTCGTATACCAGTATATGAGCCAATCAAAAAAAAAAAAAACAATGTGGAGGAAAGGGGAAATAGGGACATCTGGTTTTTGAAAATTCTGCAATTTGTCCGGGTTTTTGAAAAACCCAGACAAATCACAGAATTTTCAAAAACCGCCCAGACAGGAGTCCAAAAAGAGGACATCTCCGGGGAAACCAGTCCGTATGGTAACCTTACTCCACTGTATTCGGCATTCATGAGACCTATCACTGAGTACAGTTCCCCCTTTGGTATGTACCTAATCAGATACATCAAACAATTGTATCACCCACAGAGGTTCCTCACTAAAGAAATGTAGGGCATAAGCAACATGTCCTGTGCAGACCACCTCAAGGCCCTATCTCTGTATTCTGTCTCCTACCGGCTGTTGAGGAGACATCTAAGCCTGGCATACAAGGCATTGTCAGACCCCCCACCCTGATGGACCTCCTGTGTTTCCACAAAAAAAAAAAAAAAAAAAAAAAAGCAGCACAAGAATTACCTGTTCTATAGACTTAAACCTTGCCTGTGTTATAAATACTGTATTTCCCCCAAGATAAGACTGGGTCTTATACTTTTTCCCCCGCCAAAATATGCATTAGGGCTTATTATCAGGGGATGCCTTATTAACCCCCACGTACAACAATCTACATTTATTCATTTATTCATGTACACAAATTGACATTTATTCATGTACAAAAATCAACATTTATTCATGTACACAAATCGACATTTATTCATGTACACAAATTTACATTTATTTGGTACTTTTCCATTACTGGGCAACAGTTCTAGGTAACACGTTAACAGTTGTGTGAGAATTCTACATAAACAGTGCAACAAACATTTCAACTTCAGAATATCTACACCATGGCTTTCACAGTGCAATATTTCATGCTTAACAGAAAGTGCAGAAAAATCTCAATACACGTGTATTGCAGGAGGGGAATAAAACAGGTGAATAACTGCCACTTTTTGAGTGGTGGTGCTTTCTTTATTCCTTACCCAAACCATAAGAGAAAAATGATGGAAAGTCATAAAAATGAAGTCTGGGAACTAGTGGCCTTACTTTGTAATTACCCCTTGATAATGAAACGTTACCTTAATACAATTAAGTAAAATAACTGACAAGAGCTTGCTGACAGCTGAAAGCAGAAGCAATCCATTCTGTTGCCCTGATAATGGAAAACTGACAAGAGCTTGCTGGCATCTGAAAGCAGAAGCAATCCATTCTGTTACCCCGATAATGGAAAAGTTGTTCAAATGCAGTTATATCATCTTCTTCTGAAACATTGTCATAAGTCTCCAACCCCAGAATTCTGGCATGAATTTCTTGCTACTCCATTTCCTGTAGAACCATTCACCCCAATATGTCATTCCCAGCAATAGAGGTCTCTTTAAACAAGCACTGCTTGTCTATGTAGCCTGGTCATACTACATTGGCAACACAGCTGTCAGTGATTTTATCCCATGAATTCTTCACCCAAGTCATGACCTCTTGCAGGCTAGGCTTCACAATGTTTCCATGCTGATTTCTCTCCATTCTATTTTCAATGTAGTCAAATGAGCAAATGGTCCTTGAATGGCTTGTTTATTGCAATATCAAGAATCCGGAGATAGTTAGTCATTCCTGCGAGAATCATTATTTGATCTATTCTTCTCTGTGCTAGAAAGTTCTTCATGTCTTTAGCGTGGTGAGTGCCGGATGAATCCCAGACTAGCAGATCTCTTTCGCCACCTTGCAAAACAGG
Source organism: Protopterus annectens (assembly GCF_019279795.1). Lineage (NCBI taxonomy): Eukaryota > Metazoa > Chordata > Ceratodontiformes > Protopteridae > Protopterus > Protopterus annectens. The sequence goes on from NC_056729.1 coordinate 297,991,330, forward strand.
TGGCAAAATTACATCAACCCAACTCCTTATAACTGTTTGTGTGTACCAGGCTTTTTTGGTTTCAAGAATGTAAATGCCTGAAACATGTTCAGTCTTATCTTTCTTGCCCTTACTAATGATTAGACGTGGGGTTTTCTTTCCAGCTAGATGAATTGCCAAAATACAGGTAACGTGCACTTTCGTAACCAGTGGAGGGAATGTAGATTGACGAGGCACCCCTCTGATGAATTGTTGTTTGAGATCCTAGGCCCATGAACACCGCAATTTCATCCATAGCAATCATGTTGGAGAGTTGATATTTAGAAAAGTTGATGCCATCAACAAAGGACTTGAATGCAAGTGCATGTTTAATAACTTCAGTATCTTCCAGCTCGAACAGTGCTGTCAATCTTCTTAGAGACAATTCATATCAATGAAGGAAGCCATCCAGCCAATGTTGTGATGCTTTGAAGTCTTCTAGGGATATTTCCAACTGTGTTGCCATTGCATGGGCAAATGCTTGAATATCAGCCCTGCATACAACCAAAGCCTTTGCTCTCCTGTTAGCAATCCATTCACAGATGATGTCTTCCAGCTCAGGAAATAATGGTTGCCAACCTGATCCACACTTGCACTTCTTAGCATTTCCCTCATCCATCTAAGTACTGAAGTTATCGTACTCTGATTGCCATTTTCAGACCATTCGGAGATCCAACTTCTTCTCTTTGCAGAAAGTCATCAGATTCTTTCCCTGGGAGTCCTCCATGATTCCTTTCTTGTACACAACAGAATATCTCTTTCTTTTTGCACTCATCTTGTCTTGGAGGGGTTAATTGAAGACTTACGAGACAGGAGTGGCAACAAAAATGGTGACAGTTAAGAAGGCACAACCACACCCGTTCATTATCAAGTGTGCATGTTTTACGTGCATTGTCTGTACTTTGACCTATCAAAGTACACTTGCCAATGTTTATGGGCCAAGGATCTCAAACGTCAAGTGTCAGTGAAGATTCGGGTTACAGTAAGAATCGTGGAGGACTCCCAGGGAAAGAATCTTATGACTTTCTGCAAAGAAAAGAAGTTGGGAGAAGTTGGGTGTCCGAATGGTCTGAAAATGGCGACCAGAGTATGATAACCTCAGTCAACAGGTGTCAATAATATTATTATTTTATAATTCAACATGTCCATCATGTGCTGTTGATGATCTTAACTGGGGCTTATTTTTGGGGTAGGGCTTATATCATGATCACCCTGGAAAACCATGCTAGGCCTTATTCTCTGGTTAGGTCTTATTTATGGAGAAAAATGGTAGGACCCACTGGAGAGACAAGTATGTATCCTAAGAGACTACTGCTTCTCTGGAACAGGCTCCCCATCTATGTGAAGCAGAGTTCCTCCCTAACCCAATTCAATTGTAACTTGGACAATTGGACGGGCAACAAAAAATTCATCCATTCACCCAGCCTGGACGGCACAGTCATGCAACGGTAGCATTGTTACCTCAAGAGGTTCTCCAGTTCGATTGCCAGCTGGGCTGCCTTCTGTGCAGAGTCTGTATGTCCTCCCTGTGTGCATGTGGGTTTCCTCCGGGTGCTCCGGTTTCCTCCCACATTACAAAGACATGTATCGGGAGCATTTCTCCCTAGGCCTCTACTGAAAATTGGCTTTGTTCCAATTCGGACTTTCCCAGTAAACAAATGTTAATTAACTAAATTAAATTAATTTAGCCCTGCTTTGGCCCCCATGTCTCTAATGGACACAGGCGGTCTGTAAATGTTTCATCACCCAAGCCCCTGCTTACACTTATATAGGGTACCAGAACTTATCAGAAATTTAGGATGCATGGCTAGGCTTGAAAGACCCTTGTGATGTTAGCCTAGTACTCACCTATGAACCCGTGAACTTAAATACCATACTCAAGTGTGACTTCAATTAATTATCCCTCTATAAACAAGTAATCCTACATGAGCACAAATTTGCAGGCACAGAAAGTTAGTGCATATGCCTACTTGAGGTACAGACATATTGGACCTGGTACTCACAAATATGGGAGAACACTGCACCCCCCCACTCCCTAGTGTCATGTCCTGTTTGGTAAGATCAGACAAGAAAGCAGTCGCCTTCTAAATAAGAATCAGTTCTATAACCACAGCAAACCCTGTAACAGTTAGAAACTACTTCAAGGCAAACTATCCTCTATTATGTGACAAACTGTCAAAACACTGAGCCCCTCCAAACCCACTTAATGCAGTAGTCTGTGCAGAATTGTTCACAGAAGCCCTGTACAGCCATTTCAGTGATTGCACAGAGGCTCCTGTGCCTATCAGAACTAAACCCAAAACTAACTCAAAAAACAAACCACCCTGGTGGAATCCAAAATTAAACAGGGGCTGTACAACAAAAGCTAAAATTAGGAAGTGTAACACCAAAAAATAATTATTTTCATCAAACTGAATAGAAAACTAAGAGAACTAATTAAGCCAACAAACCAATTTTTGAGATAAAGATAGAGTCCTAGGCCAAGGACAACCATAAAACCTTCTTTAGCTATATCCAAAACCTCAAAGACAGCACACAACAGTGTGCCAAACTGTTGGTAAATGGAGCCACGTTCATGGAACTGGGAGATATAGAAAATCTTCTGGCTGACAGATTCAGCTCCAATGTTACCCCCTCTCACTCCCAGCTGCCCCTGGGAAATGCCATCTAACATAATCCCTCTGACTAATGGTAGGAATCGGGTCTTAGATGTGCTCTCTAAGGCCAAAAATACAGCTTATATGGGCCCCCGATAATATCCAAGGATGCCTCCTAAATAACGTGATATATGACCTGTCAAGGCCACTGGTGTCAGTATTCAGCTGCAGCCTCTAAATAAGCTTCCTGTCACACAAATAGAAGACTGCAACAGTCATCCTTCTGCACAAGGGGGGAGCATCAGCAGAGCCCAGGTACTACAGATCCATTAGTCTGATTAGTCTAATATACAAAGCCATGGAAATAATTGTCATGGAAATGATTAACAATGTAATAGGAAACATTCAGACACTGGACTCAATGAAGTTTGCTTTCATCAAAGGCAGGTCATAGATTCACTGATTGTTATGAGGCTAATGACCCAGGGTTCCTTTTTAAGCCCAGCCAAGTTTTTTTTCTGAAAGAATAATGATGTTCTGTATACAAATAAGACATTAAGGGCCAGGCATTTATAAGCTACTTCTATTCATAATGAAATGGATGCCAGACCTGGTGTAAATTTCCTATTCCCCATCCACTTGTATAGGTTATGCTTAAAGTGAGTAACAGATGAACTTAGCTTCACATGGATGGAAAGTCTGTTCCATAGGAGAGGCATTCTCTGGGGCACATATCTGTCTCTAAGTCATATATTTACAAATATGCAGTAATCGTTCATGCCTAAGAAACCTAGTGGACTTTTTGAGAAGGTTACCAAGGCAATACATGACAGCAATATGGTACATACTGCATACCTTGATCTATCTAAAGCATTTGATGCGTTACCCCACTCAAGCATTATAAACAAACTCACAGAATTAGATATAAACCCCTGTATAATTCACTGGACACCAAGCTGGCTCACAGACAGGACGCAGGAAGTTAAGACTGGAGAGACCACCTCACAAACAGGCCAGTCACCACTGGAGTCCCTCAGGGCACTGTACTGAGATTGTCGACCACACAATTTTGCTGTGACAAAAATATAGAAAGCTTGTAGAATGAGCTTGTGCTATAAATCTATATCCCATGCTAACATGGCTAGTCTGCATAAGGGGTAAGACTTGATTCCCCCCACTTGTTTATGTATCACATCACTGTGGCATTGCCTTTAACAACTTGAAGAGGTCCTGTGGACCAAAGATGATTCAGAGTTGGCTGCCTTGACAAGGGCAAGCATCACGTTTATATTTATGTTCTTGTGCGTGTCTTTGTTGTCCCAGATACCTTGCACTTTTATCCCCCTTGACACTGCTCCCCAAGCAAAATCTAAGGTGTCTATGGTGACTGACTGTTTTGCAACTAGAAGGGAAAACAGGAGACATGGATTCAAGGATTTTGATTTCTCCACTAAATAATTTCTCTTCTCACAAATCCCAAAACTGGAATCTAAAAAGATAATGTTTGATAGTACTAGGACCAAAGAGACATCAGATACCTTTTATCTTTCTCATGAAAATCATAGATGCCATGGGACCTAGAATCATGAGGTATTCCCTTGCAGTGACCCAAGTCTAAGTGGAAACCCCCTAAAATAGACCTAAATATAGATCTGTTTCTCCTGCTCAAGAAAAAGCTCTCTATAGGTGTCTAGCAGACACCTCAAGAACACAATCCTGTGTGATGGACTCAAAGACTTCTGAAAGTTCTCTTAGAATCCCAGCTAGCATAGAAGATCTCTTACCTAAGTGTGAGATTCCCGACACTGAAAAGGTCTCTGCAAAGATAAGCAAGTCATCTAAATATGGAAAAATGTGGATGCCCTGTAACCTGCAATGAGCTGTAACTGCAGCTAGACAATTTGTGAACACACTTGGAGGAGTGGATATCCCAGAGGGTAAGGCACTGAACTGATAATTTGATCCAGACATATAAAACCTTAAGAAACATCAGAAGTCTGGATGGATAGGAATGTGATGATAGGCATAATTTAAATCTAAGATTATCAAAAAACTCAAATGAGGAAGAAACAGTAAGAGATTGGGTAGTGAAAACATTTTTAACATGGGCACTACCACAAACTGGTTTAGGAAAGAAAGGTCCAGAACTGATCTCCAGGCATTTTCTTTCTTTGGCAAAATAAACATTCTTGAATACAATCCTCTTCCAGCTGGGAAGGTGGAACTATTTTTATTACCCCCCACCCCCTGAGAAACCATGTGCAGTAAGGCAAGCGGGAGCAGACGGATTTGGTCTGGTGGATGTGTAATAATTCCCTGGAAAGGAGAGATTTCTTTCCATTGCCATCTGTGTCCTTGCTGAATCAGTTTCAAAAGCCATTTCTCTGCAACAATCTGCTGTTAAAGAGAGAAATGAAGATCCAGACTTTCTGGAAGAGATAAGGGACTGTCATGGTGGTGGTGGGGGAGTCAATGTGCTTTACATAGTCATTCTGACTTATTTGACTGCCCTTTTATCCCGGGGGGGGGTCCTACTTTCTTTATTTTATTTTATTTTTTGTTTAAACATCTGCTTACTGTCATTTTGCTGAGACTATTTGTTTTGTTTCTTGTCAAAACTGGATGAGTGAGCAGAAAAACCCTTGGAAAATCTAGAGAAGGAGAATTGAAAAATCTGAGAGAGTCCCTGTATCAGCTTACCCCTTTCATCACATCTTTTTCATAACATCTGTAGCAGAAAGAAGAAAAACGAAATCTCTGCCTAAAGGAGAATTTAAAATCTCATTTTCTACATCCTCTGGGAGACTGTGAAAATGCAGCAAGGCAACACGATACCATTTGCAACAGCACTAGATGTAGTATCAACAGAGTCATAAACACACTTTAAAAAATGTGTAGTGACCTGAGAAATAGAAGAAATGAAACCACACAAAGCATATTTTTCCTCACAGGAAGGAACTGCTGATAAAACTTTCCTCATACTTTCACAATTAGTGAGAGTCCCCCAAACCTATCTATTGTTTTACCATCCTTGTCAGAAGGCAAAGGCTTAGTATTAATATTGGCAGCAGCTGGATTGACTTAAGCTATACCTCTTGGGTCAGGTCTGGGATAAGTGTATAGTAATTTGAAAGACTGAGGAACGTTGTGCATTCTGTTTTTTTAGTTAGTTGTGGTAGGTAGTTTGACAAACATATCCCCCAAAGAATTTCAATTGTAACATTTAATAGTATTTTCTGAGGGACTGAGAAACCTCAGTGTTCTCACACTGAAAACCGTGGCACATTCTGGAAGTAGTTTCTGAGAAAGAGAATCATATACAGGAAGACTCAGATAGCATGCCATCCTCTGAGTTGGAATCAGAATTCTGAGGAGAAAAGCCTGTATCTGTCCCATCACACTTCTTGAATCTGTTCAGGAAAAGAGGAATACCTTTTACTGTTGCCATAAACCACCTGATAAGAAGGACATTAGCCTGTACAAAACTTTGATTCAGACTTAATAAACTTCTCCTGTCCAATAAAACTGAAACAGGAGAAGATGTATGTTTAGTTGTCTGTTTCTTTCTGATAGGAAAATTATGGCAAACAGGCAGCAACTGCTTCTCCAGGGAAGGGCACACATTCTGGTTAAGCAGGAGTTCTTTCCTTGCCCCTTCTCCCAACACCAAGAAAAAATGTCTCTCCTTTGCCCGCTAAGGAGACCCCAACAGCTGCAGAGGGCATAGCTAACCCTCAGTCCATGGTGTCTGTAAGGGCAACCCCAGAGAGATATGGGAAAAGAAGATGAGTGGTCTGAGGAACCAGCTTTGGCCACATCAGAGTCACCCAGCTGCAACTCAGGCAAATTGCTATCCTGCTGTGGTGGGACAGTCTGTTTAGTTAACCTTTTCTTTTTGAGGCTGGAGGGAGGACTGATTGTAGGGCTGGTAATTTCTTCCATGGTCAAGCTGAAAATTGCCTGTTTGCCACAGAAACTTACCAGCATAAGCCAGTAAAATTTTTAAAGTAGTGTAAAGTCAATTTTTCCCAATAAAACACAGTATAAACCACTCTAATGTACTTTACCATCCTCCAAAAATAATAAAAACAAAGTTTCTCTACAGCAAAAGAATGGCCTTAGAATGTTTAAATTAATGTCAAACACAAAAGTGTGCTCCCGTTTAAAAGTACAGTAAAGTAGTATGACAGCTGATAAAAACACACATTCATGGCTTAAAATGTACTTTCCCACCCAGCAAAGTAAGTTAAAACAGTAAATATAATACGTGGAAGGTTTTTCTTCAACGAGACCTTATCTGACTAGCAATGTGACAGCACAAGCCAACTGTCCATCCTCAAAAAGCCCGCAGAGAAGCATATTCTTTGGCTGCAGGAAAGCTCCGAAGGGTTTTTAATCATCTCACCTCAAGCTGACTAACAGCTTGATGCATGGAAGGTGCACTAATGTTTTGGAAGCTGGACAGCTGTTCTGTCCTATGCAGGATATAACCTATATACTTTAGGCTACTGCAGCAGTGATCAGTATGATGAACATCTTAGCAGTCCAGCAGTTTCTAGTGTATATACTGCATTTTAAATCTTACATCAGGCCAAGTGTTGTAATAGTACAATAGCTGCAGGCTTTTATGAAATGTCTAACACCTACCTGTAACTACAACCCTCTCTGGCATCTTACCAAATGTATTTACAAATATTTTACCACCTGTGAAGGTGACACAGTCTATGCATAGACAAAAGGAATTTCTATTACTTTGATTTTACCATTTCCTGCTTATGTAACAATGTATACATGTTTCGTTGTTTCTCAGATTCACAAGATACAAAGTAAGTGACTATACAAAGTGGATCTCTGTATCATAATGTCTTGCCATGCTGCAACTACTGGATGTGCTACTTACAGTTAGTGCAGTCCTATTGTTTATGTTTTTGGCTACCGATACATCCAGCCCATAATGGGAACATAAACAGCTGCAAGGCATGTCATTGCACAACTCAAAGTAGTAAAATAATATGCACTTCACTTAATGAAATATTATTTAGAGATTTTTTACAAACACAATTAATTACGTACTTCTAAAACTATTTCTATCTAAACAGTTAAGTGCCCTAGGTATCTATTTTGTAACTGCTAATATGTCATTTCCAGGCATATTATAGTCATATCAACAGTGCAGCAATGTTCAATGAGTCTGGACTTCAGTAATACCGCCAGAGAAGCCAAGGCATCCAGAACCTTCAATGTGGCACACCTCATCAGTAAGGGCTTTTCATCCAGAAAAAAGGAGGTCATTGTCCCATTGTATGCATCCCTCATTAGACCCATTATAGAGTACAACGCCCTGTTTGGTATGTACCTCACAAGACATCTGCAACAGCTGGAAAGGCCGCAAAAATACCTCACTAAAAGAATCACAGGCCTAAAGCAGATGCCCTATGCTGACCATCTAAAAAAACTCCAGCTATACTCTGTGGCATATCGTCTACTCAGAGGCAATCTCTGCTTAACATACAAGGCCATATCAAACCCTGAGCTGTTGGACATGCTCCACTTAAAGAAATCCCAATCCCTCAGAGCCACATGCTCCAGGGATCTAAACCTTGTCATCACAATGAACAAAACATGCTGGAGGGACAGGTTCCTGACCCAGTGGCTCCCCATACTCTGGAATAGACTGGCCCATACATGTCAAGCAGAGAGCCTCCTTGGCCCTCTTCAAAAGGAACCTTGACGATTGGATGGTAGATAGGAAATTCACACCAGGGATCTCATCAGTCTCCCTGTTAGAAAGGGGTCCAGGGAAGTAAATACTGTAGGAAGAAATATCCAGGGAATTGTTAGGGCTAGGCTTGTATAGACCCTAGGGCCGATAGCCTAGTACCAGCCTATGAACCTATGAACCTAAGCACTAGGAAATCACACATTGTAGCACTAGGTAAAGTTTCCATCAAAAGTGAATTCCTGATACAGCTTTCACTATCTTTGATAACATCCTTATTGGGACTAGTACTTTATCATATACAAAGCATGTTGTATTCCATACTGATGCTAACAAAAAAACATCAAAGATCAACAAGCAAGTTCAAACAGATGACTGTCAAAGCTTATATTTTCTTCAAAGGAAGGAGCTAAATATGTCTAGAGATAGAAGAAGGAAGAGTACAAGTGACAGTGAAGTGAGATAACTTCTGAGAGACAGAGGCAACATAACAAAGGCACAAAATGATAATGTTATTACAAATGCCTGGTCTTTAGCTGCTTTCTCACTCATGGCTGAATAATGAGCATGTTATATATGCCAGTATATAGACAGAAAATAAGGAAACAGAATTGGATTTAGAAAGGCCTGCCTTGATAAGGAAAGCTTAAATCAAGTTTCCACTTAGTGGTAAGCACTTCTGATTTAGAGACCATTCTCCAGCTATGGTTTTCCAATGGTGGCAGCCATAGCACAGAAAGTAGTCTCATGGAGGAAGCCATATACTGTTGAAACAGTCTGAGAGAGTGGCCTATACTAATTAAAGATATGCTGTGCTACAGAAAAGTCAGAGGCTTACAATTAACTTTATTACTCTGCTGTGTTAATTTTTTCTGTAGGAGGAAAATATAGTGGAACCATGATAGAGTGTGTGTGCACACATGCATGTGAGTAATTGCATCTGTGTATGTGTGCATGTTTGTATATGCATGGGCATGTATCCATGTCAGTAGGGGCATGAAAGCAGCTGAATAAATATGTGTGTGTGTGTGGGGGTGCGCACAAATGCATGTCTCTATCTGTCTGCCTATGTGACTGGGTTGTCATACTATGAGATTTAGATAGGGGATAATGAATCTCTATGTGTGTTATTCTGTTAAGGCAGTCATTCAGGTGTATGGGCTGGTAGGGAGAACACTAGCACTGTCAAGTCTTACAGCACAATGGTCAGCTCAGAGACATAGGAATAGGGTGCAAATGAGATGTTTCTCTCTCTGCAAGCTTTGCCATGTCTCTGAATCAGAATTTCTTTTTTGTCACTCTAAATGAATTTGTGAATCCCAGGGTTACATTGCAGTAACAGAAAAGTTTGAAAGGTACTTTCAGGCACAAGTCAATGAAAAATAGCTAAACTAATAAAGTACACACCACCCATCCACAGAGACTCTGACAAAGGTTCTTAAATTGTTATAAGATGTCATAAAATAAAGGTTGTGAACCAATTGTATTCACCAGTTATCTTAACATATTCAAATTAGACAAATATTTTTTCACCTATCAATATGAAACAAATTCTAACCAATCACTTAAACTGTCAGCTTGCCTATCTTTTTCCAACCAGTAAGAGATGTTATATCAATTTAATATACAGACAAAATCCAATTAAATCCTAATTTATGAAATACATTAAAGATGTCATCATGTATATTATAGATAGTTATGAAATGGTAACACTCAAACAGATTCACAAATAGGACACAGATTACACAAATTTTAAACCTTATTAAAATGGGAAGCAGCAAAATGGAAGTAGAAAAAGAAAAGGGTATAAAACAAAGGTGGCCACTCACACTATGTGACTATAATGTCATTTTAGTGAATAAATTAGCCATTCAACAAATGATAAGAAATTCATACAGCTGGTATAATTCTTAACTAACCCTTACTATCTTTCCAAAGCTTTTATTGTAAGAAGGTAGCTAATTGAAAGATGCTTGATTAAGCGAAAGGTTCCCAATGCATATTTCCAATAAAACTCGTATAAAACTTGTAGAATAATTATAAGTCTTGAAGTCACCCTTAGCATTTGTAATAATATCATAAGTATCACCAGTCCTATGTGAAGTGGCTTCTCTTTCTAAGTCCTCGGATATCGATTCTGCCAGTGTGATTGGTTCCTCAGGTCTGGCTGGTTCTGAAATCTCCCCCTCGATTGGTTATCATTGCAGTTTTGACTCTTCATTGCCCTTATCTGTTTTGACCTCCATAATGGTTCTTGATTCGTACTTGTTGTTTTAAATGGACTGGCGTAACAGCTTGACCATAAAATTTGTCTCTTTATTGAATTGTTGGAAGCCAATACGAAACTGATTTATCTATACTTACTACCCCGACTTTGTGAAGGTGGATGTTAAGGGTATGCTGTATAACTGGCTTATTGGTGTCTGTCCCTTTCTAATTTTTTCATTTTTCTATTTCTTGTTAACTATATTTGGTTATCAATGCTTGTAAAAATGCAGCCATAATCACACTTCATCTGTTCAAAACACGTCATGAGTAATTAGATTATCCAAGGCCTTTACTTCAATTACTGACCTATCAATAAGTTTACAGTTATGCTTAATTAAAATTCCCATATATTCAAAACTATGGTGGTTGAACATTTTTATTAGTTCTTGATGCAAAGAGGAGTATTTAATGACCTCTGTATGGGGCCGCCAAAACCTCAGGCCTTTTGCAACACATGTTCCTTGATATACTCTGCAAGATAGGCATTCTCTAACTGAAGTTTTTTTTTTTTTTTTTACTTTGGATAACTTGTAATAAAATTCGTCCATTTTTTTGTGCAAGGTTATTATTGTTATCTATATGCTGAACACCTCTCTTCTTGATTCCCCTTCTAGCCATTCAGGTAAGTTCGAAACAGTTCTGAAGTGAGAAACATTGTTCACATTATTTTTGTTATTAGTTAAACCAGTTAGTCGAATAGAAGTTTCAGATAAGGCTTGGCATAATGGAGAAATATTGCTTCCATCATTTCTTCTCAAAGGAACACCACTAATTTGTGGACCAGTAATTTCCTCAAGTCATTGGGTTAACTGTTGGACCAATGCTGTAAGAATTCCAACTAATTATTGGAGCACTGTTATAGCAGGTTCGGAAAATAATGCTTGCGAACCCATCAGTCCTCCTGCTGACATGGTGAGAAACCCAAAGCATTAATCACTGAAAAATAACCAAACTAATAAGGTACACACCATCCATCTGCAGAGACTCCAACAAAGGCTCTTAACTTGCTTTGCAAGTAAATAATTCCCAACGCAACAAATTATATAAGTTATTTTGTTTTATTTGCATTACAAAACTTAAATCAGAATATAAATACTTAATCTAAAACTGTATGTGTGTTATTCTATTACGGCATTCATCCAGGTGTGTGATGAGTGTTTCCATGAGTGCTAACAAGTGTACAGGGGCTTAATTGTGGATGCTTAAATGTGTGTGTGTGTTGGTGGGCTGAATCTGTGCGTGTACATGGAGAACAGTGCCTATGTTACCACAATGTATGGGCTTGTGGGGAGAACACTAGCATTGTCAGGTCTTACAGCACAATGGTCATGTCAGAGACATAGTAATGGGCTGCAAATGAGATGTTTCTCTTTCTGCACGGTTTACCATGTCTCTGAATCAGACATTCTTTTTTGTCACCATAACTGAATTTGTGAATCCCAGGGTTACATTGCAGTAGTGGAAAGTTAGAAAGATACTTTCAGGCACAAACAAACTTGTCTTATATACAACTTTAGAAATGCTAAACAAGGACCAAGTTAAAGATTAGACAATTACAAGACAAGGTTTAAGTCAAAGAACTGTAATTCTACAGACAACAAGTAAGAAAGTAAAAAGCAAATTATCCAGACTCTAGCAGATGAGAAGAGGAGAGGAGACAACAGGGCCTTGAGTGACACAGTCACTGTATTAACAAATGTATGCAGTTCCTAAAGGTGATTAGGAATTTCTGAAGTGCAGTAGTATTAGAGAATAGTAATGCTAAAATGATCAAAACTTTTCATAGACAAAGTATAAAAAAGATATAGCAACAGATCAAAATTTGAATGAGAAAAACGCCTATCACACATTGAGTATGAATCTGAAAAGAGTATCAGTGTGAAGTATTATGGTGCTAACTATTCACAGGGAAATGTACGCAGTGAAAATGGTTAAAGATATATGGATTCAAGTTACATTACTTTGCAAAAACATGTAGGCCAATGCCTGAACAACCAGCTTATCAGATTGCCAAAATGCTGAAAAAACACTTTCAAAATGAAAGGAATATCAGGATAGCAGAAGTATTTAGCAAATAGGGTGGCTGCAGTGGTGCAGCGGTTAGCATTGCTGCCTCACAGCAAGAGGTTCTCTGGTTCAATCCTCAGCTGGGGTGCCTAGTCTGCATGTCCTCCCTGTGGTCGCATGGGTTTCCTCCGGGTGCTCCAGTTTCCTCCCACATCCCAAAGATTGGATACTCTAAATTGGCCCTGTGTGTGTGTGTGTGTGTGTGTGTGTGTGTGTGTGTGTGTGTGTGTGTGTGTGTGTGTGTGTGTGTGTGTGTGTGTGTGTTCTGTGGAAGGTTGGCTGGGCTAGCAGTTCAACACAGTAAAAAAACTCCACTGCCAATCATGAGCAGCCACTGTGGTGACCCCTGACTGGGAAAAGTCAAAAGAAGAAGAAGTATTTAGCAAATACAAGTGGAAAGAAGGAGATGAACTAATTTATAATATAATATACAATAACCTTAACATGGATAAAGCAAAACTAAAAATCTAGATCAGAAATATAAAATGAACTATGCTGTAGATTCATGTGCATCAAACATACTAAACGAAGGGGTCTGTAATAAATTAAATCTAAACACTAGATTAGCGTCTGTGACTACAAAGCTACATAATTTCATTTCCACAGAATGACTGCCAGTTGTGAAATATTTCCAATTATACAACAACTCTCCATTAATATTCCAAAACGTGCATGCTGATTGGTCAGCGTGCACATTGTAAATCAGACTTATACTAATAGAAAAAGGTCCGGTCACCCAGACTTTTTCCATTAGTATAACTCTTTTTTTTACAGCAATGGAGAATGCAAGATCTCCGTTGCTTTTTAGACACTGTCTTGCTATGTTAAAGGAGTTTAACATAGTGAGACAGCTTTAAAAACAGTAACGGAGATCTTCCTTTCTCCGTTTCTTTTTTTAAAGCTGTCTTGCTATGTTAAATGGGTTTAACATAGCGAGACAGCTTTAAAAAAGCAACAGAGATTCTCCGTTGCTTTTTTTAAAGCTGTCTTGCTATGTTAAACTCCTGCAACATAGTGAGACACTTTGTAAAAAGCAACAGAGTTCTTGTTTTCTCCATTGCTTCCACCCATGCTCTTATGTACTGCATAAGCATACGCATGCGCAGTACATCAGAACTGCTGCAGAATACCAGGCAGCTGTGGAAGGGCAGCAAGGAGGCATTATACAATGCCATTATTTAAGAAAAGTAAGTATTTTTTTTCTTAAATAATCTCATTGTATAATAGCAATAAACCAGTTCTGTGTGTGGGTAATGCTGGATTTACCCATGGTTGTCTTTGTTTGGCCACTCGGGCTTTGCCCTCATGACCAAACCACACCAGCCATGGGTAAATCCAGCATTACCCACATCCAGGCGTGGGTTATTGCTTAAATAGATGCCACTACAAATAAGAACACAGTGTACAAAAATCCATGGGATTTTACCACATCAGGTATCCTACCCCAAAATGCTAACCCTTATTCCAATGCTAAACATACTGCAAGAAATAAGTCCAAAAAGCAACCGACTATTCAACTTATTTGCAGACCACATCTTTAGAAATGCATTTTAGAATGTGAAACTGCAGAAGTATGATGAGTTATAGGAATGTGAAACTGATACGGAAGGATGGACAGGCTGAAACTGCTCACACTGGTAGAGCTAGAGAAAGAAAATGAAAAGCATCGCACTTTATAGAAGGAAAGGCAATTCTGTCTCAGTTATACCTGGCACACAAGAGAAAAAACAAATCCAGATGGCACCACTCTTAAAGGACTTGAATGCTGTAAAGATGCCAAAATTCTATCAGCATCAGAAAACTACCTTAGTAAATGTATAGGTTCATAGGTTTATAGGTTCATACTAGGCTATCTGCCCGAGGGCATTTATAAGCCTAGCCCATTGTTTTGTGGCTTACGCCACCCCTTTAGTATGGGGAACTATACCCATTATTTTGCTGTGCCTCTGTCGAGCAGTGACACTGAGGTAATTCCTGGGGTATATCTGCGATCTCCCATCCATTGGTCAAGATTTCTCTTGAACAAGGCCAGCGAGGTGCTCTGCCTCACATGTACCGGGATTTTGTTCCACAGCATAGGGAGTCTTTGGGTGATGAATCTATCCCTCCAGCACGTCCTATTAATAGCCGTGTCGAGGTTTAAGTCTCCCGCCCTTGTGGCTCTGATGGATCTAGATTTTTGAGGTGAAGCATATTCATCAAATCTGGGTTTGACATGGCCTTGTATGTTAGGCAAAGGTCACCTCTGAGCAAGCGGTGCGACTGAATAGAGCTGGAGTTCTTTCAGTCGGGCAGCATAGGACAGATTTTTGAGACCCTTTATCCTTTTGGTGAGGAACTTTTGTGGCCTCTCCAGCTGCTGCAAGTGTCGGGTCAGATACATTCCGAATGGGGCATTGTACTCAATCATTGGTCTGATGAGTGATGAGTAAAGGGAGACTATGACCTCCCTTGATCTAGATGAGAATCCCTTCATGATAAGGTGGGCAATGTAGAAGGACTTCCTAACTACTTTAGCTACATGGGTGTCGAATGACAGACTACTATCAACCTGGGTCCCCAGGTCCCTGATAACTTCTTCTGTGCTCAGTGGATTGCCACCTATTTGGTAGCTAGGGGTAACCTTGTTTTTCCCGAAGGGTATGACTATGCATTTTTGGCATTTAACTTTAGGCCGTGGCTCTGGCACCAGTTATCCGCTTCTGTGAGACCCTTCTGAAGGATATCTGTGTCAGATGTGTTTTCTACTATGGCCCAGTTTGCAGTCATCTGCAAACTTTGTCAGCCATAACCCTCCTGTGTTTGCTTGTACAAAGTAGATGCCAAACAAGAGTGGGCCCAGGACTGAGCCCTGTGGGACACCACTTGTGACAGGCTTTGAGTCTGACATGGCGCCAGCAACTCTGACCCTGTGGGTTCTGTCACTCAGCCAGTTTGCAACCCATCTTGTGATGTATGGGTTAACATTTAAGCTGATGAGTTTTTCAATGATACCCGAGTGGGGTATTGTATCAAGGCCTTAGCCAGATCGAGGTAGGCTGTATGGACTGCCTTTCCCTCATCAATGGCTTTGGTGACTGTTTGAAAAAGTCAACCAAGTTTAAAAGGCATGATCTGCCTTTGACAAAGCCAAACTGGGTTGGATCCAAAGTCTGCAAATTCCCTATGTCTTTATTTATGAGGTCCATTATGATCCTCTCCATGGCTTTGCAGATAAGGCTTGTCAAGCTAATGGGCGGTAATTTCCAGGGTCTGTGGAGGCACCGCCTTTGTGAAGTGGGACCACAGTTGCAGTACTCCTGGATCCAGAGGTAAGACTTTGATTAAACAGCTGTCCTAGCTGTGGGTTTAATTCCTCATTGAGTTCGTGGAGCACACAGCCGGGGACACCATCGGGTCCCATGGATGCTGTGTTTTTGCTTTGGAGAGAGCAGTTCTCACTTGGGCTGGAGATGTTTGGGGGCTGCACTCATTTGGTATAGATATCTCTCCTTTTGGGGAGGGGAGAAGTTTGCACTGAACCTGTCAGCCAGTATGTTGGCAATGTCTGTAGGATCAGTAATCTTCACATCATTTTGAACTAGTTCTGAGCATATCTGGGAGTTTCCTCCTAGGTTTCTAACATAGCTAAAGAAGGCCTTATGATTGTCTTTTGAGTCTTTAGCTATTTTTCTCTCAAATTTGCTTTGGATGATTTTATGAGAGCTCTTAGTTTTTACTTATAGTGATCAAGGGTGTCTTACCTTTTAAGGATTTTGCTCTATCTTGTAGTAGCTTCCTCCTTTTGTTGTAGAGTTTGTTTATGGCTGGGGTCCACCAGACTGGACGCTTGCCTTTGGTACAAAGAGTCTTTGTTTTGCTTGGGATTGCCTTATCCATGCAGTCCTGCAGGTGCTGGTAGAAGGCGTTTGTAAGTGATTCAGTGGCTTGAGTATTGTTTTCCGCCTGCCTGGGCCTGAAAGGAGACCACACTAGTCTTTAGAAGTGTGAAGTCGGCTTTTGAGAAGTTCTTTACTGTGGTCTTTTTATTTCAGGTGGGGTGGGATGAGGACCTCCAGCGAGATTAGTTTGTGATCTGATCTCACCAGTGAGGGGTATACTTCGGTGTTGAACATTGTGCTCCCATGTTCGTGATGATGAGATCAAGTATGTTATCTCCTCTTGTGGGATGGTGACTAGTTGTTCCATGGCATTTGAGTTTATGAATTCCAGGAACTTTTGGGCTAGGGTGTTTGGGCTTGAGTAGTGTTCCCAGTCTATATTAGGGTAATTGAAGTCACCTAGTATGATGGTGTTTGGTGATACATTTATCCCTCTAGTGTTTTCAGGAAGGCCATGTGAGTTTCCTGAGTTTGTGAGGGTGGCCTGTAACATGCTACAATTTGCAGAGCAGTCTTGCCTATGGTTAATTGCACCTGGATGGTCTCCGATGCATCGCGGTTGCCACCAGTCTTGAGGTGTGGGTGTCCTTGATGAATATGGATACCCTCCTTTCTTGGTATTGTCCGGATTTTGGGGCCGAGCATGATATGAGGTAAAACCTGATAGCGCTGGGGTGCTCTCAGGAGCCTTGAACCAGGTTTCTGTCACAGCACAGACATCGATGTTCTCCATACTGAGAAGGGCCTCGGCATTTTGAGATTTAGACTTCTGGCATTGAGCAGCATTACCCTTAGTTTTTTCCTTTTGTGTTCTAGGGTGGTAGGTTTAGAATTTGAGCCTTGCCTAAAAAGGCACTATGGGGTGGCAAGAGCCTTTGCCAATATCCGAATCCCAGGGTGACAGGTGCGGCTTGTCCAGCATGTCATCCCAGGCAGACAGATACTGGATCCCCTTTGAATGACACCAGTGTTTAAGCCAATTGTTAAAGCTGATCATCTTATCTCTGTATTGTGGCATCATTCTTGGTGAAGGTAGGATACTGCTCAAGGTCAGGGTCATACCTGCCTGGGCTACATAATCAGAGAGCTCCTCAATGTCTCTTTTCATGTAGTCCAAGGAGGTACGTCTCAGGTCGTTTACACCAGCGTGGACAATGACTGAGTCATATTTGTACCTGCTGTTGAGAGACCTGAGTGCTTGCGTTATGTGGCGGATTCTAGCCCGACAGGCAGCTTACTGTGACCTTCTCCTTACTCAGTCTGGTGAGCGGGACATCAGTGTGTCTGACTATGGAGTCACCAATGACTAGTGTGTCTGGCATTTTGTTTGGCCTTAAGGGCTGTGACTGTTTGACACTCTGACTGTGAGGTCTATGTGTTGGTGTTGTGTTCTGAGGTGGTGGTTGTTTGGGTGTCTGCTTTGGTGGCCTCTGCTGTTTTGGTAGATTTTTGATCAGAGCCTCCAGTATGTCTTTGTGTGTTTATGTGTATGATTTGAGGTTGTAATGGTACTATGTGAGACTGGGTCTATAGTGTGTGTGGTAACCTTCTCCTCCTGACTGGTCTTGCCAGTCCTATGTTGAGAGAGCTCAGCCTCCAGTTTGGCCGTATAGTTGCATCTCTCGCATGTATTTGTGTTTTGTGGGAGGAGGAAAGGGTTGTTCAGGTACATGAGGCAATTGAAACATTGCCTCAATATTCCCAGGTTCACCAGCTGAGCAGGAGAGGACACTAGCAACTGATCCCTCGACATGCTAGAAGGGTAGACGAAAACTTTAAAAAGATTCGGGACGTGGGTGACCGAGAAATGGGGGTTGCCTTTTGGGGTACTATCTATGACAAGAGTGCCGTATCAAGGTAATAAGTACTGTAGGAGCAAGTGCTAGGTTTAATAGATAGAGAATAGTCTACTTGGAGTCAAGTAGAGTTGATCTTTTTAGTTATAGGATACGCTGATTTGATCAGTAGTATAGTTCGAGGAAGGTAGTTTTAAGGGAAAATATGAAGAGTGGACTTTAGGTAGCCCGAATAGTTTAAACCTGCTTAACCGGCACTGCCCTAGTGTGCAACAGTGGCAGCTCCGCTAAATCGCTCATCGTCTAAGCGTTTATACCAGGGGCTGGAAAAGCTAGAAACTGGCCCAAAACGACCAATAAACTACTAGTTACTGGCTGAAACCTCACAAAACTGGACAAAGGCAGCTCAATGCTTCCCACTCCCACTGGTAAGCTTCCCTTCCCCAAATAAGGCAAGGAAACAGTACACAGGAACTACAACCAAAGCCCAGGAATCAGCAACTCTGAAACTGGACTAAACTAGTAAAGCAGGAAAGCAAGGTAGCTTCCTCCCCAAATAAGGCAAGGAAACAGTACACAGGAACTACAACCAAAGCCCAGGAATCAGCAACTCTGAAACTGGACTAAACTAGTAAAGCAGGAAAAACAAGAGATATTTTTTTTGTTTCCACAAAACAGGCAGAAACAGGTACAGCAAACACTTATAAATGCTATGAATCAGCTACTACAGCTTACACAGAAGAATTTGCTACAAATACAGTCAAATAGTAACAAACAAGGATTCCAAGTGCAATATTAAGTTAAATGCAGTAAAACAGCTTCAATGTAACAGAAAGGCAGGCAAAATACAGTTGCTAGGTATTCAGATGTGGAAAGCAACAATAATATACTTAGTATCAAGAAAAGTCGCTTATTCAGCTCTCTGCAGCCTGGATTACTCTGCTGGCCCACGTGGAGTCTGTGCTGAGTAGGTACAAGCTGAAAGTTTTATACCAGGGGCTGGAAAAGCTAGAAACTGGCCCAAAACGACCAATAAACTACTAGTTACTGGCTGAAACCTCACAAAACTGGACAAAGGCAGCTCAATGCTTCCCACTCCCACTGGTAAGCAAGGTAGCTTCCCTTCCCCAACTAAGGCAAGGAAACAGTACACAGGAACTACAACCAAAGCCCAGGAATCAGCAACTCTGAAACTGGACTAAACTAGTAAAGCAGGAAAGCAAGGTAGCTTCCTTCCCCAAATAAGGCAAGGAAACAGTACACAGCAACTACAACCAAAGCCCAGGAATCAGCAACTCTGAAACTGGACTAAACTAGTAAAGCAGGAAAACAAGAGATATTTTTTTCTTTTTTTTTCACAAAACAGGAAGAAACAGGTACAGCAAACACTTATAAATGCTATGAATCAGCTACTACAGCTTACACAGAAGAATTTGCTACAAATACAGTCAAATAGTAACAAACAAGGATTCCAAGTGCAATATTAAGTTAAATGCAGTAAAACAGCTTCAATGTAACAGAAAGGCAGAAATACAGTTGCTAGGTATTCAGATGTGAAAAGCAACAAAAATATACTTAGTATCAAGAAAAGTCGCTTATTCAGCTCTCTGCAGCCTGGATTACTCTGCTGGCCCACGTGGAGTCTGTGCTGAGTAGGTACAAGCTGAAAGTTTTATACCAGGGGCTGGAAAAGCTAGAAACTGGCCCAAAACGACCAATAAACTACTAGTTACTGGCTGAAACCTCACAAACTGGACAAAGGCAGCTCAATGCTTCCCACTCCCACTGGTAAGCAAGGTAGCCCTTCCCCAAATAAGGCAAGGAAACAGTACACAGGAACTACAACCAAAGCCCAGGAATCAGCAACTCTGAAACTGGACTAAACTAGTAAAGCAGGAAAGCAAGGTAGCTTCCTTCCCCAAATAAGGCAAGGAAACAGTACACAGGAACTACAACCAAAGCCCAGGAATCAGCAACTCTGAAACTGGACTAAACTAGTAAAGCAGGAAAAACAAGAGATATTTTTTCTTTTTTTCTTTTTTCACAAAACAGGCAGAAACAGGTACAGCAAACACTTATAAATGCTATGAATCAGCTACTACAGCTTACACAGAAGAATTTGCTACAAATACAGTCAAATAGTAACAAACAAGGATTCCAAGTGCAATATTAAGTTAAATGCAGTAAAAACAGCTTCAATGTAACAGAAAGGCAGGCGAAATACAGTTGCTAGGTATTCAGATGTGGAAAGCAACAAAAAATATACTTAGTATCAAGAAAAGTCGCTTATTCAGCTCTCTGCAGCCTGGCTGATTGTGCCTATTTATTCAGAAAGCAGCCATAGAAATAATATAAGAGCTCATTAGTTATTATAATAATGAAGAAGGGAAACAATGAGCCAGATTCCAAAATGTCCGACTCCCCTGGCTTCACACTTCACAACAATGACAGACAGATGACATTGTCAGTGGTCTGCACAGCAATCATCAGCACTACAGGGTGAGACTGACACTACACGACATAGTGCACCAACTGTCACTGCTACTCTAATGCAGTCTAGGGTGCCCACACTGATGGCTCACACTGTGGTCCAGTTTGCCCCTACCATGTATGGAAACACTGTGCCCAGGTTGCTCCACAGATGACACTGATAGGGTGACACCAGCATGTAGAGACACACAGTGGGAAGGAGCATGATTGTGGGTTGGCTGTCTAGTTATGATTGCCAAGCCCCCATCAGATGGACTGTAGATCAATATGTGTGTATGTACCTTTACAAAGCTATCCAAGGGCTTGCACAAGTGTATAAATACTGAGCATGTGCAAGCCTGACTCCCATTTTGTAGTAAGCTGTTGAGACATACACATGTATGTATGTAAGGTATGTCTGTTAATCAGTTTGTTTATATTTTATGATGCTGCTATCCATTCTGATGTGTTTCTATGTATTAAAGCATCTAATCAAACTACCACACCTGCTTGTCATCTATGTTAGAGAGGGACGAGTGACATGGCGTCAGAAGCAGCATGTCTAGAAAGGACACGGGGCCAAAAGGGAAGTCACATTCTTCAATTTGAGTCCAAATGGCACCTGGTTGATTTTGCAGGAATATATAGCAGTGACTCATCCCTACTGCACATATAATTCACAAAACAGGTCAGAAACTAATTTCAGATGTTAAAACTTGCTCAAATAATTTCTTATTCGCAAAATATGAAACGAAGCATACCGAACGCTCTAAATGATATTCAAATAAACCAATATGTCCAATATTGATAAAAATATTCAAATTACTATGGAAAATTTTTGAATTAAAGTCCAAATTGCATAAAATGAATAAAATAAAGGAAAATGACCACATTTTAAATAAGCACATATTTTTCGTTCTAATTAAAGATATCCAAGTTATCAGAAGTGTATAAAGTGTTTGCATGATTGTGCAGTATTACAGTAAAGTCATTTCACAAAATACAGCCATTTCAGACCATACTTTGCAAAGTACAGTATTTTGAAGAGTGTATTGTGAATTTTAATGTTATTACAGGCACACATAACAAGCTTGTTCATACATAATTACAAGGGCCATATTTTCAGTGTGTTTGTGCATGCTTTGTGGGCATGGAAAAGGATTTCAAAAACCCAGTGCCCTTGTGTTTGTCAGTAATATTGCGGAGAACTGGAGAGTGTTTGAGCAAGAGTATGACATTTTCATACAGGCTGCATTTTCTGATAATGTTGACCTTACAAAGGCATTTATTCTGTTTAATTTAGCTGGGTCAGAAGCATCGAAAGGTAATGTTCATTTGTGTATGCACCTGCTATCTTTGCAGGAGATAAAGAAAGCCATCATATTGTTGTACTGGCTGAGTCAAGGGAGGACCCTGAGTGGTTAAAATGTAAATTTAGAGAAATGTGTAACCCCCAGAATAATGTTACAATGGAAAGGTACTTATTTTATAAAATGGATCAAAAGCCTGGCAAAACTTTTGCAGTATATATAACTGATTTGAGAAATAAAGCTAAAATGTGCAGATCTGGTGATTTAAGGAATGAGTTGATAAAAGACAGATGTGTGTGGTATTAAAGATGATGCTGTGAGAAAGATTTTGCTGCATGACAGTGATTTAACTTTGAATAAGGCCATTGAGATTTGTCAGCTATACAAGCTCACAGAAAAGCACACACATATGCATACAAATGAGAGATGCATGCTTCCAGTAACTTCTAAAGCTCATGTAGATAATATGCAGCACGTGGTTAAAGAAGCAGCCCCAAGCACATGGCAGCAACTGTAGTCCCTGCAGCACTCACTGGTAAACCCCAGAGCTTTCCAGCAAATTCCAGAATTTGCACAGTCTCAGTGAAGCATAAGAATGAGTCACCAAACTCAAAGCATGGGCCCCCTCCCATTTTAATTGCTAACTGTTGTAATTGTTTTGGAAATCATGAATCTAAAAGGGAGTAATGTTTAGCTTTTGGTCGGCAATGCCACAAATGCAATAAATGGAATAATTTCAAGAGGTTTGTAAATTAAAAAGTCCCACATTCTTTTATTAAAAAGAAATTTTAAGAAATGAGTGGATTAATAAGAAAGCTGCAACCCTACTCTTTATGTTGATGTTGTATCAGTTCTTCATGAAACAGTCAATGCAGTAGATTTAATGGAAAAGAATGAAGTATTTTGTTCTGGTCGGATAAATGGAAAATCCATAGAGCTCAAAGTTGACACAGGTTCCAAGTACAAATTTATGTCAGCAGAAACATTTGCTAGAGTGTGTCATGGTGAAAGGCTTGATTTGGCAAAGTGTGTGAAACTTGTTGCATATAGTGGTGAATAAATTCAGACTGAAGGTTCAGTATTGCTTTCATGTTACTCTGCTGGGAGAAGTTATGACTTGTCATTTTATGTGATCAAGAGGCACGTCCCGTCATTATTGTGGCTCAAAGACAGTTTGAAAATGGGACAATTTCATTTACCAAGGAAGTCCATCGTCAGCTTAAAAGACCACTACTCTAATTTCGCCCAGTATATTTGTCTACCTATGCTAATCTTTTCAAAGACAAACTAGGGAAGCTTATAGTTGTGTACTCCATTAAGTTAGACCCAGATGTTAGTCCAGTTATCAGGCCAGATCAAAAAGTTTCAATAACCATGCAGGACAGAGTCAAAGCTGAGCTAGATAAAATGGTGTGACAAGGTGTGATTTGCCCAGTAGCTTCATCAACCACTACTGAATAGATATCTTCCATGGTGGTAGCTATTAAGAAAAGCTCAGATGACACCGGAATATGTATTGATCCATGAGATTTGAACAAAGCACTAAAAAGATCTCATCACCCAATGTGCACAGTCAAAGAAGTCACAGCTCGGATGCCAAATGCCAGTTTTTTCTGTCTTAGATGCAAAGACTTAATTTTGGAAAATTTTGCTTGACAAGAAATCCTCATTGCTAACTACTTTCAGTATTCCATTTGGAAGGTACGGATTTTTGAAAATGTCATTTGGGATAAATTTTGCAAGTGAAGTCTTTCAATGTGCAATGGAACAACTTTTTTTCTGGGGATCCTTAAGTTATTATAGTAGATGACATGTTAGTAGGAGGTAATGGTGAAGATGAGCATGACAGAAACCTCAGAAAAGTTCTGGAAAGAGCATGTCAAGTGAATCTTAAGCTCAATCCACAGAAATGCAAATTCAGGCTACAAGAAGATACTTATGTTGCTCATTTATTTACCAGTTCAGGCTTACGACCCAACCCTTCCAAGCAAACAGCAATTCTCAAGATGCCAGTTCCAGATAATGTTCAAACCCTGCAATGTTTTCTTGGCATGGTTAACTATCTAGGCAAGTTCATTCCAGACTTTAGCCATCTTTCAGCACCACTCAGAGAGTTCACATGTAAAGATGTATCCTGGTCTTGGGTAGAGCAACACCAAACAGCATTTCATGTCCTGAAACAAAGAATTGTTAGTCTACCTACTCTCAGTTACTATGATGTTCACAGGCCAGTCACTCTTTTCATGTGATGCTTCGAGATTTGATCTAGGTGCAGTCATTCTACAAGGGGGTCAACCTGTTGCCTATGCATCGAGAACTCTAACCCAAACTGAAATGCAGTATGCTCAGATCAAGAAAAAGCTTTGGCAATTGTGTTTGTATGTTCACAGTTCCATGATTATGTTTATGGCAGACCTATCCAGATCGAAACAGACCACCGACTCCTTGTCACTATCTTGAGAAAGCCTATGCATTCAGCTCCAGCCAGATTGCAACGTATGATGTTGAGATTGCAAAAGTATAATTTCACTCTTGTCTAGAAGAAAGGCAAAGTTCTTTATCTTGCTGATGCATTATGCAGATCACCCAGAAACACCAGTAAACAACATGAGAATGAGAACCTTGATTTTGAAGTCATGGAAGTGAGAAAATTTTCTTCCACACATCTTGATGAGCTGAGAGATCACACCACAGATCCAGTTTTACAGAGGCTCAGCCACTTTATTAAACAAGGATGGCCATCAAAGCAATCTAGTTTACCTCAAGAAGTCCAACCTTATTTTCCGTACAGAGATGTGATTTTGTCTGACAATGGTATCATTATGAAAGGTCTGAAAGTACTTGTTCCAAAGTTTTTGCAACAAGAGTATATTACTATCTTGCATCGTGGTCACCCAGGAACTGACTCTATCAAAAGAAGGATGAGGGGTCTAGTATTCTGGCCTTCTGTGTTGCAAGATATTGAGAGAATGCTTTTATCTTGTTCTGTGTGTAATACCAGTACTAAGCCACATCAACCGAAGGAACCACTTCAGCTAAACTAGATTCCTGAACTGCGTTGGTCGACAGTAGTGACTGACATTTTCAAGTGGAATGGTCAACATTACTTGGTGTTAGTACAGTCTTACTTCAATTGGTTCAAGATTGATCTACTTCCCAATGTAGCATCGACTACTATCATTATTAAGATCAAGTGTCATTTTGCAGTCCATGATAGTCCACACAAAGTTATTTCTGACAATGGCACACAGTTTACCAGCCAATAGTTCAAAAGATTTGCTGAAGAATGGGACTTTACTCATGTTACGAGTAGCCCAGAGTATCCACAGTCAAATGGTTTAGCAGAGCATGCAGTTTAAAGTGCAAAACAGTTACTATAGGAGTCAAAATGAGCTAATAGTGATGTTTTCCTAACTCTCTTGAATCTCAGAAATATTTCTCGTGATAAATATTGTGGTTCACCTGCCCAAAGACTTCTGTCAAGACAAACCAGAACCACATTACCAATCAGTAGTCAATCGCTGGTTCCATGTATCAAGAACAACTGGTCAGTGAAAACCAGTCTGTTGAAAAAGCGTTTAACCTAGAAGTCCTATTACAATAAGACCAGCAAACTACTCAATCCATTATGAGAAGGAGAAGTGGTAAGGATGCAGATGTCCAAAGGTTATGATTGGATTGGAGTCATGAAAAATATTAGCCCAGAGCTGAGATCATACATTTTGAAATCACAAGGAGCAGAGTTTAGGCAGAATTGTAAATATTTGATGCCAGTGTCTGGGCCTATACCACAGCACGTACCCTGTGAGAAAGACTGTTTATCTCAGAGTGATTTATCCAGTGTTCCTATTCCAGTGGATGCTCTAGAGAATATTCCCATTCCTGTGATGAGTTCAGAGGTTCCTGATACAGGTTGTTCACTGAAGACTGTCCCTGTTGCTAAATTCAGTCCAGGTTGTTATGTTACCAGATCCAGTTATATCTCCGGACTATGTAATAGATATACGGCAACTTGGACATGAATATTGTGTTTGTTTCTAATGTCTATAGTAATACATGTCTTACTCTGATGTTGTTTTTACTAAGGGTAATAATTTTAACAGGAAGGATGTGGATCTATGTGTGTGTATGTACCTTTAAGAAGCTATCCAAGGGGTTATACAAGTGTATACATCCTGAGCATGTGCTAGCTTGACTGCCATTTTGTAGTAAGCTTTTGAGATGTAAGCATGTATGCATGTAAGGTCTGTTTGTTAATCAGTTCATTTATATTTTATGATACTGCTATCCATCCTGATGTGTTTCTATGTATTAAAGCATCTAAACAAACTACCCCACCTATTTGTCATCTATGTTAGAGAGGGAAGAGCAACATGGACCAACAGCAGAAGTGTGTACATGCTGCAGCATAGATATGGATGCCCAATGGCAAGCATCGGTCTGCTGACAGGGAGGCTGCCTCTCCCATCTGCCACTTGACTAAGCACAGTCAGGGCACACAAAACCCTGCTCATACTTACACCACTGCTGTAGTACTGCTGTAGCCAGGGATTCAGTGGACTATGCCACAGATAACATGCTGCCATGACCTCATCGTGTCTGTGCCTCTATCCTTTATGCAGCATACCCATGTGATGTGCAACATGATCTGTGGCATGGGTTAGTGTACGAATGTCAGATCCATGATGTCACTACGAAAGTTATTTCACCTGTAGGAGTAGGCAGGCACCCTCTATCTTGTGCCCATGCACACCAGCTGCATGTCTAGGTCTACAGCTATAGGCAGTATCAACATTTTATGGGGAAGTATCAACATCACCAGCAGACTAAACATGGAGCTGTGTCCACAGGCCTCTTCCTCTCCACCATCTGATGTTCCCTCATTGTCAGAATGGTTTCCACATCTGAGGCTACAATCTCATCAACATGACTGTCACGATCTGAGCCAGACTGTATCACCAGATCTGTGTCCTATGTGCCAGTGACCATGCTACTATACTGAGACACATCAGATCCCATATCAGGATCAGTGGATGGGCTCATGGAGGATAAAAGCATTTGACGTACTTAAAGAAGACACAGATGGCATAGGTCAGAAAAGCATGCTTACATCACACGCTCTGTATCATTGCTGACATATGCCACATATATCTCACTACAATGTTACAGATAATAATGGCTTACCAGGAGGTCTTGTCCATGTATGGCCAACAGAAACTATATAACAGGGAGGTGACAAATATTACATAAGCAACATACATGACATATGTGAGTAATACAAGCATAACACAGACCTGACATGTCCTCATGGGAACCAGCTTGGGATGCTAGGGATGAAATGCAGCTGTTGTAGGGAGACAAAGGCATAAACACAAAATTCTTTATCACATCCTTGACGATATGTACCATTCCAACAGCGGCAAAACATACAGTAGGTAATATGTACACATAGCAGTTGTTTGTGGCTGAGATGCTGATGGTGGCTGTCCTATGCAGGGGTAGAAGGATGTAGTATTAATAGAGGACAACAACAAGACTTACAGCATTGGCATGTATGAAATAGAGGTATTAGCATACCAGTGACACTCTGCTGATATGGTGAGTTTGTCTGTCATAATGTAGATCCTACAGTGGAAAAGTACAGACAAAGCAAACACAGTCACGTATGCAGGCACTGGCATAGTGACATGATGACATATACAACATAGTAACAGGGTATGGTGATACTCATGTGATGTACAGTACACCTGTTGGCCAGATATCCCTGAGTAGAAAAACAGCAACATTAATTTCATACAACACAGGTCTGCTACACAACATTGCAGCCCCTGAACATGTTGGGAAACATATCTAGTCAGTCCATAGATGAATCGGCATGGCTCATGCCCCCAGAAGATGTACCTGTATTTTACAATGTGT
The DNA here is from genome assembly GCF_019279795.1 of Protopterus annectens. Lineage (NCBI taxonomy): Eukaryota > Metazoa > Chordata > Ceratodontiformes > Protopteridae > Protopterus > Protopterus annectens. Next base: position 298,019,374 of record NC_056729.1, read on the forward strand.
TGAAAATGTCAATATGACAGTAAACAGCACTGGCATGACAGGAGGCTGAGGCGATAACAGGTAGTGGTCACAGTAATAGTATATGTCCTACTGTTGCTCTGCAGTGGATGGACCTGTGCAAGTGAATGAAGACAACAGTACACTTGTTGGTTGCACTGTTAAGTATGTACTGAAGTTGTATGGCTATATGTTGTTATACTTATGCTGGTCATCACCACCCTGTATGAGCCATGTGCACAATGTAACTCTGCTGCTGCAACACAAAAATGACAATACATGAATACACATGCAACAGCAATATGTAGTGAATTACTATATATGCATCAATGTTATGCAAAGTAACTCATACATGTGTGTTTTGGAGCACCTGCTTCTACCCCTTCCCCGAGTATGAAACACTCCATGAAACTGTGTGATCTCATAAGAGGCTGACAATGGTGGGCCACCATCTATGGCATCCCTCAACATCTCATACTGGTGTGGTGGGGTCCAAATGGAGAGATGATGGGGTCCAAATGGAGAGATGATAAAATCAGCAAAAGGAGAGAAGTAGGTCAAAAATTAAAAAAGATAGCTGGCTACACAAGACCCAGGATAAACAGTACCACATCTTGCAGACACACTGGTACCAAGACTGGAGGACTGGAAAAAATGACAGTGTAGAATCCTCAAGACACGCAAATATTCATACAATTGGGTTAGGCCATGCCCAGGGGGAAGATGGTCCCCTTGTTGTAGAAGGAAGCAGCAGTCTACAAATATCACAAAAACTGATAGGCCACAAAAGAGCCATACAGACGATAGAGTGGACTATTGAGGATATGAAAGAAATGATGTATTTACTATTATGCAGGAAGCCCAGAATTTCCAGACAAAGATTAACAGAGATATTAGAAGAAAGAAAAATAATTCCACAAAAAAAACTGTCAGAAGCTTCAAATAAAATTTTGTGTTCATTAATACAACATATCCATGAAAAACACTATATAGACTAAGAAACCTTGTGCCATTCGAAAAAGGAAGTGCAAAAATTTAAAGAACAAAATTTAGAGACGTTTGAGGGGAATAAAAAAGAAATATGGACATGGGAAAGAAAGAGAGGTCTGATATGGTGCAATATTTATGCAAAGGAGAAAGCCAAACTAATCAACACAAAAAAGGCAGCCCAAAGACATTCGAAGAGAAATGCAGGCAAAGGCATCCAGATATGGAAAATTTCACATTAAAAAAAATAAGATCACAAACAGGGAATGTAGAACAGAAGATTAGTCAAGTAGAAATTAAAAAAAATCGAAGCTGAAGTTATGGAATATTTACAAAGTAAAGGGTTCAGTGTAGAAAGTCTAACACAGGTTATATCACAGCATGATGAAACAAGTCCCCAAAGTAAGGAGAAACAAGAAGAGTATGGTACATCTGAAGAAGAAATGTGACATGGGAAAGAAAAAGAGATTTAATATGGTGCAATATGTATGCAAAGGAGAAAGCAAAACTAATCAATGCAAAAAGAAAAGCACCAAATATATTTGAATAGAAATACAGGCAAAGACATCTAGATATGGAAAATTTTGCAATACAAAAAATAAGAAAACAAAGAGGAAAACTAGAAAAGAGGATTAGCAATGGAGTAGTTGAAGAAATAGAAACTGAGGTCATAGATTACTTACAAAGTGAAGGATTCAGTGTAGAAAATGTAACTCAGATAACAGCACAACAGGATAGACTAATGGACACCCAAATTAGGGAGAAACCAGTGGAGCGGGAAGCATCTAATCAGTTGACATATGAAGATACTTTGCAGCCTCCCATAGAAAACATGTGCAAATGTTCAGTTGGAGCTATACAGCAAGGGAAAGAACAGGAAACTGTGGCAACTCTGACACATTCAATGTCGTGGAGTAGTTAGCCAGTGAGTTCCTATATGAAAGAGCAGTGGATGACACAGGGCGAAACTGAAGAGAGCATGGCACAGGAAGATGCTCTGGAACTTTTTATAGAATGCCCACAGGAAATGAAGAACAAAGAATGTGTCCCCAGTTTAGAAGAAAATGATCTAAGAGAAGAGTTGCTTGATTTAATAAAGATGGATCGACATATTAGGACCAATGAAAGAAATAGACTGCAGAAGGTCAATAAAACCCAAAAAGTTAGAAATTTGATATAACAAATGAACACAGTAATTAGGAATGTCCATAGAGATTCATGCAATATAACAGAAGTAAATAAGATGCATTACTGTGCAGCCAAATTAATAACAGATAAAGTCCTATCACAAGACCATAGGGTAGTAAGGGAAATGATGGGGAGAAATTGAACGCCATCGTGGAAGTATCAAATAGAAAAAATTATAAAGTAATGAAGACAAGAAGTGTCACTGTCAGAAGAGTATAGAAGAGGAAACAGATCAACAAAAATACTCAGAAAGATAGACATGATAAAAGCAATGCAAAGTATTATAATGGATCAGGATTTACTGTGCACTATCGCAAATAATAGACTAAAAATATCAGCACAGTCAAAAAAACTTAGAAAACACACAGATAAATTTAAAGGATGAGTACAAAATAAACAATTTATTGATGACCCAAAAAAGTTTTACAGAGAATTGGGAACAAGGTAAAAGGAATTGAAAAGCCACCAAAAAAATAAGAAATAGATACATTTTGGAGAAATATTTACGACGATCCTGTGGAACATAGTAAAGATGCCAAATGGATACAAGAGGTAAAAGAAACAGAGTTCAAATGTACAGGATATGAAATGGGATGAAGTAATAGCCAGAAAGAATGAAACAAAGTTAAGAAAAGCCTCTGTTTGGAAAACCCCAGGCCCAGATGTAGTACCTAACTTCTGGCTAAAGGTATTAACATCTTTGCACGAAGATTTAGCCATGAGTAAGAACTAATTACACGCGCACCCCGAACAGACATCTACCTGGCTAACAACAGGAAAAACAATGCTTCTACTTAAGAGTGAACCTGCAAGCTACCGTAAAAACTATAGACCAGTAACTTGGCTTCTGACAACATATAAACTATACACTGATTTTAGTAGTTTGTATTTGCCTGTGTTTCTCGACACTGGAAATGATGTCAACAGAGTTTATAGTCATTTAGAAAAAAACTCAGCTATGACAATAGAACAAAAGAGTAATAAAAGAAAGTCATATGGAACAAAGGAGTATTTGTTGTTGAATAAAGTCATAGTGGAGAACTGTAAATAAGGGAAGAATCTAAGTATGGTATGGAAAGACTACAAAAAAGCAATTGTCAGTATCCCACATTCATGGATAAAAGAGTGCTTAAAATGTATAAGATACACCCTACATTGATAAACTACATCACAGCGACCGTGAAACAGTGGCAAACCACATTGCAGTTAAGCCATGATTAAGGACAAATTATTATTCCAGGGATAAAAATTCAAAGGGGCATATTCTTGGGTGACTCTCTGTTCCCACTGTTCTTTTGCCTAGCCCTTAACCCATTAAGCTGTCTGCTTAACAGATTAGGTCATGGCTATAATTTGGCTCGCAGAAAGCAACGAAGTGTAAAGGCTTCCATTCTTCTCTTTGCAGATGATTTAAAACTGTACAGCTCATCAGATGAGGAACTGAAAACACAACTGCATGTTGTTCAAACTTTTTCATATGATATAAGAATGTCATTTGGTCTTGATAATTGTGCAAAAGCAAACTCTAAAGCATGAAAGCTGCAGCACCAAGAAAACATCAGTTTGGGACAAGAATGTGATATAAAAGAACTTGAGCAAAAGGGGGTGTATAAATATTTGGGAACTGATGAAGGATCAACAATAAGACATGAACAAATGCAAATAAAACTCAGTAAGGAATATTTTAGAAGACTTAATTAAACCTGAAAACAGTGATGACATCTAGAAACAAAGTTCAAGCTATAAACCGCTCTTCCTGTCCTAACTTACAGTTTTGGAGTGACTGACTGGCCCCAAAAGATGTTATATAGATTAGACAGGAAAGCAAGAAGGATGTTTCATGCTCATCAAATGATTTATAAAAATCAGTGCATACCAAGATTATATATTCCCTGTTCTGAAGGAAGTATAGGCCTACTTGAAATTGATTACATATATAGCTCTGCAATCATGAGACTGCATACATATCTGCTGAACTCACAAGACCCAAACATAGTGAATGTTTCGAAAATGTAAGATGACTTCCCGGCTTAGTCTAGCAGAAACATATTGGCATCAAGCGAGAATAAATCAATCCAGAAATAGATAAAAATTAGGCAGCAACTGAATGTGCCAAAAAACATAAGAAAGAATATAAGGTAAAGGATCAGATGAGAAGGCAAGAAATGTGGAAAATGCATAAATACAACCTCATGTTGATCAGGATCAAATGCAGGAATGGTTAAGGAGAGGCAAATTTAAACCAAAAGATGAAAGGTTAATATTGGCAGCCTAAGATATTGGACTGTGTACATGTTGGTTTACAAAGTCCATTGAACATGTGGGAGAAACAGACAAATACAGGTTTTGTAAAACAGAATTGAAAACAGTTGCACACCTTGTTGCTAGTTGTGACATACTAATGGCAGAAGGACTGTATACTGAAAGGCATAATAATGTGGCAAGACTGTTGCACTGGGGATTGTGCAAATATTATAATATTGAAGTAGCTGAAAAACACTGGAAACATGATCCACAAAGCATCATAGAAAATTATGAAGTCTATATCACATGGGATCATCCATTACCAACAGTTCAAAAGATAGATGGGAGAAAACCAGATACAGTGGTCCATGAAAAGTAGCATTGATCATTGAAATTGCTGCACCCAGTGACTACAGTCTCCTGCGTACAGAGAGACACAAAGTCATAAAATATCAGGATTTGCAGGCAGAAATGAGAGCAATGTGAAAGAAAGATACCCAGACAGTTCCAGTTGTAGTATGAGCAATGGGTCTTAAAAAAAAATCTACAATCATATTTAGATATGTTACTGATACATAATTCTCGGCTGGAGTATGGGGAGTGCTTTCTGTGTGGATTCTGCATGTCCTCCCCACAGTTGGATGGGCATTCGAAAGACATGCGTAAATGGGCGTGCCTTCGTTGAAGGTTGGACATCGAGCTGGCGCCTCGGCGTTCATTAAACTCTACTGTCAATCATTAGCAGACCGGAGTTCCACTGTGGCAACCCCTAACCGGGAAAAGAAGAAAGACCAACAACAACAACTGATACATGTAACTCCATACAAATTGCAGAAGGCGTCATTACTGGGCACCCTTCAGATGCTGTGATGAGCACTTCTGGCTACCATCAAAGATTGAAACAATACTAATTTCATGTACTTTAATCATACTTTGACTTAGAAATGGGGTCCATTCCTGTCATGTGATTAGAAACTCAAAAACTAGGATAAATTAAAACAGTATACCTAATGGCTGCACAAAGGATCATGTCAAAGCACCAGTGGTGATAGGCCTCAATGGATTTAGTATGACCTCTCACTGCATTACTCATTATGTTTTTGCAGTGATTCCAGACTTCATTCCTCCATATTGTTCCTGTCCATTAAAGGAGTGTTCATCCATATTGTTGCAAAGCAACTATTATAATTCTGTCTTCCTGTGGGGAAAATTTTTCACCTCTAGGTCTGTTTGCCATCTGAAAGAGGGTGATATGCACAAGGTTAGACTGATGCAAGGGCCCACATATAGAGATGACTAGGTAGACAGCTTATGCCAATTTAGCCTCAATGCAGTCCTGTGCAATGCCAAAATCTAAGAAACAGTCCCTGTGCCATATAAAACCATATATGACAAGAAAACGCACAAATACATAACATTTGACATAACAACATAAACTCTAATATCTGTAGTGGCTGTCTGTGGGATTTGAACCCCTTACATTGGATGCCCAAAAATAATAGCATTGTGCCACACAAGCTACACGCTCTGCATGTAGTTCACATTAACATACTATACATAACACGTGTAAAACTGAAAAGTGGTGGCTGTAGCTGTAATATACTTTGAGCTAAACATGCAACCTGTGCTAAAAACTGCAGTCATATTAAAATGAAATGTTATACACAATGAGTTTATATCAACACAATCTGTACTGAGCAGTGAATGCCATCCACATTAGCTGAGAGTATCTGAAAATTATCAGTTGAACAACGTACTGAAAATGTCAGAAAGTACATGGTAAGAAGACATAAATACAGATCTTTTTGTATTGTATCAGTAGTTCTACGATTTGTTTTAAGAAGCATCAATGAATAAATATCGATAACAGCAATACAAATACATACTACATAGCAACATATGGATAATGCCAGAATCCGTAGTTTTCTGTGTCTATACCACAGAGTGTATTGAATCACCCCTAATATATATGAAAAATGAGCTGTTTAAATTTGTCTGTACAACTACATATGGAAAAGTACTGCTTGTTAGTGATGCAGATGTCCCCACCTGTACAGTCACAAACATTTTTCATAATGCACATAGTTTTCCCTCAATGCATCAATCTAGGCGGGTCCATATTATTTTGTCGAAATCTAACTTGAGCGAACTACCATTCATCGAACATAAATCAGTGAATGGCCATTCATCTAATGTTCACATCAGAAAATGTTTTTCACAGGACAGTGACTTACTTGGCCAACATACTGACCGTCACATACACCACAGTATATCAAACCCACCAAGGTGGGGGGGGGGCTGCAACCCCACTTATATATACCAACAACTCTGAGATTGCACTACATTGGGGAAAAGGGCAAATTTCCTAATTCTGGCCAAGTAACTCACTGCCCAGTTAAAAAGGTTCACTGATGTGAACATTCGATGAACGTCCATTCACTGATTTATGTCTGATGAGTGACTGATCTCTGAAGTTAGTCTTCGATGACATAATATAGACCCAATCTAAGCATATGCACATAGATTACTGAGGAGTAATAACAACATAGGTCTATAAGAAGGGAAACATATCCCAACACAGCAATGCCAGCAAGTACAAAATTACCTTTGCAAACTACTAATGAGTCAGGTAGTAAGACCAACTATGCATTAATTAATGAGGTTCACTGAAATTCAAGGTTTTGGAATTCCATTTGCATACATCTGTGTAAGTTCTCAGAATATGGCACTTCAACCAAAAACAATTCTAAGCTTGTTTCCTGCCTTTCCTGTAAAACATCTAGTCCAGATATAGATTTGCTGTATCCAGGACTGTTTGTATTTTTGTGTTGGAGGGAAGCCTTCTAGCTTAATTTTGTTTCTTAGAACTAGCCAATTTTTAGTTTCAGCAATCAAATCTGTTTCTTTGAGCTCAGCACTTGTTCAGAACTTATTGGAAGCACTAAATAAGCTACAAATTGCTACAGCACTCAACTTTCCTCACTTGTCTAGAGGAAAACAATTTTTAGTACATTATAAATAAACACTTATCCAGGCATGTCTAAGGGTCAGCTCCCGGTGTTTTCTCCTGTCTACCTGATGAATCTGGGCATCTTGGAGCAATGCAGCAATTGCCTCATGTACACAGACAACCCTCTCCTCCTACCATCCAACACTACAACCTGTGAGAGATGCACTTATATAGCCAAACTGGAGGCAAAGCTCTCTTCACCCAAGACTGGACTAGACAGTCAAGAGGAGAAGATAAACAATTGCACCACACCACACTCATCACATAGTCCCTCAAAACCTACACCACCAAAACACACACATAGAAACACAAAACACACACCTACATTCACAGAAGCTCTCAATAAAAGTCTGCTCAAGCAACAGGGACCTCCAAAGCAGAAACGCAAGCAACATCCACCCCCAACACAACCCAAATGACACATAGCCCACAAACTCAGTGTGCCACTCAACCACAGTCCATAAGGCATAACAACATACCCAACACTATAGTCAGGCACACTGATGTTCCACTCACCAGGCTAAACAAGGAGAAAGTTACTGTCAGCTGCCTGTCAGGTACCAGGATCCGCCACATAACTCAGGTCACTCCACAACAAGTACAGATATCACTCTGTCACTGTCCATGTTGGTGTGAATGACCTGAGACTTACCTCCCTGGACTACATGAAAAGAGACATGGAGGAGCTGTCCGATCTTGTATCAAAGGCAGGTATGACCCTAACCCTGAGTAGCATCCTGGCAACACCCAGAATTATACCATAGTACAAGGACAAAATGATTTGACTTCAACAATTGGCTAAGCTTCTGGTGTCATTCTAAGGGTATCCAGTATTTGTCTGCCTGGGACGACATGATCGACAAACCATGATGCTTTGCCAGAGATGGCCTGCACCTGTTGCCCTTGGAATTCCGGATACTGGCTAAGGCTTTTACAATCCCTATAGTGCCTTTTTTAAGCAAGGTTCAAATGACAAATTCACCACCATAACAGGTACAAGCAAGTAAATCTGAGGGTAATGCTACTCAATGCTAGAAGTCTAAACCTCAAAATGCACTCACTCGAGGCACTCCTTAAAATTGAGAACATCGACATTTGTTCAGTGACAGAGACCTGGTTCAAGGCTCCAGAGAGCACTCCTGCATTACCAGGCTATAATTCATACCACACCTTTCAGCCACCTAACCTGGACTGAAACACTAAAGGTGGAGGTGTGTCCATATTCATTAAGGATATCCACACCTCCAGGCTAGTTGATCAGCACAATGCATCTGAGATTATCCAAGTGCAATTAACTCTGGGCATGACCGCAATTCAAATTATAGCTTGTTACAGATCCCCCACCATGCCCCAGGATTCCCAGTCCTCATTTCTTGATACACTGGAAAATATTAGGGTACAACCTAACACCCTAATAATGGGCGATTTCAACTACTCCACCATTAACTGGGAAAACTACTCATGTACCAAGTCTTGTGCTCAACATTTTCTGGAATTCATAAATTCCAGCGCCTTGGATCAACTTATCCACACCCCCACCAGGGGCAGCAATATCCTAGACCTGGTCCTTACCAATATGGGCAACCAGTGTTCCACACCAGAGGTCAATTCCTCGTTAGTCAGATCCGACCACAAGTTAATCACCCTAGACATCCACATCCCTCCCCCACCCCCCATTAGGGAAACCACCATAAAAATTTCTCCAAAGCCAACTTCATGCTTCTTAAGACAGAAGTGGCAAACTTCACAACACCCATGCTGACGGACAATAGAGTACAACTGCTGAATCCTACACAAATGCATTGTATAAGCACTTACACGAGTGCATGGATCGTGCAATTCCTAACAGAACCAAGATGCTATCCTCCGAAAAAAGGAAGTCAATCTGGTGGTCCCTTGCCATAAACAACTCTACAACAGAAGAAAGAAACCGTTGCAAAAAAGAGTAAAATCCCGTGATTGGAGGAACTCCCTGGTCAGCCTCAGTAAGAAGCTGAGATCCCTCATAAAATCCGCCAAAGCTAGTTACGAAAACAAAATCGCCACTGATTCTAAAGACAACCACAAAGCATTCTATAGCTATGTCAAGAATCACAATGGCAACACTCAGATCTGCTCTGAGTTACAGCACAATGGCACTAAATATACAGAACCAACTGATATTGCCAACATCCTGGCAGATAGGTTCAGTGCTAACTTTACCCCCCCCCCATCCCTTAAATGGCCCATCTCTATAGTGGAAGAATGCAAAGGTCCTGTAATCATGGCTGCACAGGTAAAAAACACACTCTCCAAAGCCAAGAACACAGCATCCATGGGACCTGACAACATCCCAGGCTGCATTCTAAATGAACTACAGAACAAACTGGCACCCCACCTAAGTACCATGTTCAATCATAGCCTCACCTCAGGCTTTGTGCCCACTGAATGGTGCACAGCAACAGTTATCCCACTCCACAAAAGGGGGGACCACCATGGACCCCCAGGAACTACCATCCCATTAGCCTGATGAGCCTGGTCTGCAAGACTATGGAACATATCATCATGGAACTTATAAACAATGACATTGGTAATCTCCAAAATCTGGACCCATCCAGTTCAGGTTTGTAAAAGGCAGATCATGTCTCCTAAACCTGCTAGACTTCTTTGAAGCGGTCGCCAAAACAATGAGTGTAAGGTGGTTCACACAGCCTATCTAGATCTTGCCAAGGCTTTCCACACCATTCCCCACTCTGCAATTATAGATAAACTCACTAAACTAGGTATAAATCCCTATGTCACAAGATGAATTGCCAACTGGCTCACTGACAAAACCCACACTGTGAAAGTAGCAGACTCCAAATCCAACTTCAGACCAGTGACAAGTGGAGTACCACAGGATTCAGTCCTGGGTCCTCTCCTGTTTGGTATCTACTTCTCTGAAGTACAGGCTAACACAGAAGGTCTTTGGCTAATGAAGTTTGCTGATACTGCAAACTAGGAGCCATAATCAAAACTCCTTATGATGTGGACATCCTACAAAAGGGTCTCACTGAGACAGATGCCTGGTCTCAAAGTCATGGCCTCAAGCTCAATGCCAAAAAGTGCATTGTCATCCCTTTTGGTAAAAACTTTGTACCCATGAACTACCACATAGGCAGTAGTCTACTTAACACCGAAAGTGTGATAAGAGATCTTGGGACGCAGGTGGACAGTAGTCTCTCCTTTGATAATCACATCACCACAGTAGTCAAGAAGTCCTTCCACTTGGCACACCTCATCACAAAAGGTTTCCCATCCAGGAAAAACAAGGTCATTGTTCCCCTCTACTTAGCACTCATTATACCCATTATAGAGTACAACGTCCCTTTTTTTATGTACCTCACAAGACATCTACAACAACTGGAAAGGTCACAGAAATACCTCACAAAGAGGATTACTGGCCTCAAACAGTTGCCCTACGCAGACCGTCTCAAAAAAACTCCAGCTTTACTCCATCGCATATCACCTACTCAGAGGCAATCTCTGCCTAACATACAAAGCTATGTCAAACCTAGAGCTGTTGGACATGCTCCACTTAAAGAAATCCCAATCTGTCCAAGTTACACACTCTAGGGACCTAAACCTTGTCACCACAATAAACAGAACATGCTGGAGGGATAGATTCCTGTCCCAGAGACTTCCCATACTCTGCAACAAACTACCTATCTATATTAAACAAAGCTCCTCATTAGCCCTCTTCAAGAAAAATCTTGATGATTGGATGGGAGATAGGAAATTCACCCCATGGATCACTTCTGTGGCTCTGCTTGACAGGGGCACAGGAAAATAATTTTCTTGGGTGGTGAAAGCCAGGGTACCTTTTAGCTAGGCTTATATAGGCCCTAGGGCCAAAAGCCTAGTACCTACCTATGAACCTATGAACCTATGAACAGGAATGTGTTCCATGTATATGCCCACTAGGTATCATTAAATGGGACCATATGTAACACATGACTGCTATCTTCAAATGATCTGATAACATGCCATAAGTGCCACATGATCTGATGGCATGCCATAACCATCTCGTTTAAATAGTGATCTTGATACATTTACAGATCAGATCATTGCTACCTGTGAAATGAGCGTAAGCTCAGGGAGCAATTTATTGAATTGTGATATATTGACATTCTCAACATTATCATTGAGATGGCTACTTCCAGGAGGCTTTGATATCTCCAGACATCTAACTGGACTGAGGAAGAGACCACCCAGATGCCAACCAACTATGAAGGAGTGGAGTGGCTCATGAGAGGCAGACGAAGGAACTTTGCAATAATCAATATATGGAACTGGACTGTGAGGGAGCAGCAATGAAATTTAGGAATCTACTGGACTGGAGTGCAGGTTCACCACATCTATGATGACCTGCATTGGAGGGATGCAGAGGAGCTTTGTCAGAATGTTGCCAAGCTGCGGAGACAGGTAATGGATGCCTGCAGTAAGTGTCACAATCCTACAAATACCTAAGCATTCTTAAAGAATTCAGAGATATAGTTTTGACCCATATGTTAGATATATGCCTCTTAAAACCATTATGTAGCTGTTCTGACAATTAGCTCATACTGATAATTAAAAAAGCATGGAGATTGTTTTCTCTGTACTTATGGGGTTAGTACTCATGGGGGGTTATTTTTTAATATTGTTTATCATGCACATAATACTGAACATTTTAGATGTTTCTGTTTTGCAACATATAAGGGCATCATTTCACACATTCACTACAGCTGTGTATCATTGACGCCTGTAGCGCATAGGCTGCTAATGACTTTGCATTTCTCCATTACTCATAATACTTTAACAGCATCGACTAGTCTACCTGTTTATTTGTGAATACTAACTCATATATAACTTCATTAGTCCATTATGCTTTACAAAGTGAACAGTATTATTAAATTCCCATTTGTTTAGCAAAACAGCACTGCATGTCTGTCTGTCTAAAATTGCCCTCTACATTGTAAAACATGATGATATCGGGCTGTTATGTGGAGCAAGAGAGCCTTCAGCGTTTATGTGTCAGATGTTTCCATACTCATCCATTATAAGCAGGAATACAGATACACACAATCAACAAACCAACAGTCTTATATTTTAGCTAAGTCTGGATTTAAATCCATGTAGGGGATAGCTTTCATTGTATTATGATTGCTGTGTCTGTCTAAAAGTTTTCAAAATGTTGCTATACATACTTCCTTATTGATATTAATGGTTATTTTGAACATACATATGACTATCTTGTATATTCATCAGATTTCCATGAATATCTCTGTAATCCATAATGGTTTGCCAACAACTCCTCTTTTACTACAATTTTATATATGAAGCTTTAAACATACTGGTATGTTTCTCCAAAAAATGTTGAATATGCTAACATTTGTAACATGAATTTCATGCGTAACTGTGACATTGATTATTAATTTGAATTCAACATCCTTTTCTTACTTATATTTGGAGGGAGTGAGATGGTCAAATATACATTTGAACTGTAAACCAGGGACATCTCCTGATATCAGAGATAATTTGAAGTTATAATCTGTAATTTGGAAATAAATATATGAGCATATTTTATGTCTTCCCACTTAAAATGCATTAATGTGTACATGCTATATAGCGATATGTAGTTGTCCATTAACAGCAGCTGTGTGTTACATGACAGTGTTTAATTATCTGAGATATGAAAGTTTACAGTTGTGTGTTTGTGCTGTGACCATTATGATGACATGCATTCATGCCTGCAATTTTATTTTCAGAATTGCACAGCATGTTGTACTTCTTGCATAGCATAAGCTGTGATCCCTATTAGCACACCATCCATGCACATTCATGCCTCAAATTCTTTTCACTGCATTTCCACTAAACAACCTCAAGCAAGATGGGTAAGCTAGGCAGGTAGGTGTCAAGGTTAGAGTGTAGACACAACTTAAAACTGCAGGTTTGAATCTCAGGTCATTCAATTCTGTTTCAGTATGTAAAGGACTGTGTGTGAAATATTCCAGACTGTATGGAGATTCTGTAATGTTCTTCAATTTAAAATTGAGAACATGAGCTCAACAACAAATATGTTATTTTATACCTATGTCTCTCATACATGATTTTTACTTTTCTGAGGTAATGAGGAGTGGACTCGTAATCATGCTCTGTGCTGGAGGTGCTGTGCAGGGAGTTTTTGTAAATAAAAGAGATGTGATCATTACTACATGCTCATATTTTTGCCATTACATGTATAATGCAGAAATACCATGTGCAATGCAGGAATACCCATCATGCGTCTTTAATGCAAGTGCAATAGTTAGACAATACCTGTGATTACAACTATGATTTACATAAAATTATGTTTACATATCATTTAGCAACAAGCCATGTTTGCTGAAGATAAGTTTTGAAGTGTAGGACACAATCTAGATGACATTTATTCATGCATAACTGTCACAGTGCTTTCTATGTGGATGTTTCACATGCAAGTTACTAGCGGTTAGCCTGCTGCTTGTATTGCATGTGTTGCCACACTTGTTTGTGTGGATGTGGGTTTTGGTGACCAAACTGTTGTGCATAGCCTGCCTATTCACATATGGAATGGGTGTTTGTTGTATCGGTGTTCCACACTGTTGTTGCTAGACTGTCTGGTATGCCTTTCAGTTCAACATGGATATTGCATCTGCCTACAACACATTTGATTTTTTTAAAGGTACTTGTATCCTATGTTTAGCAATACTTGTGCACATAAGCATTCCTGTTCAATATTTCAAACTCTCTGTTACATACTCAGCAAGCAGCATCATGCTTTTTGAATTTTTTTGAGTCGTGATAGGGCACTGATACATTTGTAGGCAGATAAGACTGTTTGTATGACATATACTATATTTTCATGTGTCACATGTGATCACTGTGTTGATTATTACAGAACATTATTAGTGCATTGTGTTGCATTCCAGATATTGATACTGGATAAGCCAATGATCATGTTGCCTTGTTCAACTCTTTGCATATGGCTTTTATATTTCCCACTGGATTGTCATCTCACTATATCTTCATTATACCAGTATGGTAATTGGTGACTGTTTATATAACTCATTTCATGCACAGACACTTGAATGCAGTTGACATTCCCTATAAATGTGCAGGGTACAAATGCACCACAGGAAATATAGAAATAGTGCTATTTTCTCAGACAGTCAGCTGGCCAATTTACTAATTGAGACATTCATCATGTGAATTGAACAGTGCAGGTCACAATACTAGTGTTATGTTATAATTTTCACAGTGTTGTTTTGCAACATAGACTGATGTGAGTGTTGCATGACACACTGTCATGGCATGCTTCTCTTCAAATATCAGGATATATAAGTGTGCTGGCTTAGGGTATGGTTGTCTTGCATAATGATGGCTGATAAGTGTTCAAGTAATATCAGGATTTCTACTGCTAAATTATGTTATGCATGCCATGGCATAGCTTGGAGTAAGCCTCTCACATGCTGTGATGGATACAGTGGCATTGACATGAGCCTGTATTGAAAACTTCCCTAAGTATCTATAATAGGACATATGGAATGTGTTGTGTGCATGAGGAAACTTTGGCTAGCCGATAATCTTTTTTTTATCCTTGTCCTACATAATAAATTTAGGCCATTTCATCAGAGGGTGTGTTTCTAATGACACCTACAATGTATGCTGATGTACCTTTATTCTCATACACAGGCATCACAGGTCGACGGGGTGTTACTTAATGTCTGTTAGATTGCAGATGCGCACATCAGTTTCAGTTTAATGTCAGCTTTGATTTTCACAGGAATGTGTGGCCTGATAGATATTTGATTTTCATTGTTATCATTTTGATTACTGACATACATCACATCTGGTGGCACAGTGGGCTATGGTCATAATGTGTTTTAATGTTTCATGAGTACTGTTTTGTGCCTGTTCATTGTGTTACAGTGGGTATGTTATCTAGTCATGTAGTACCAGGTATGCATATGTACTTTCTTTCTTGTATTCTGATTCAGGAAGTAAAAACAAGCTGGGAATCCGGTTCAGCAAAAACGGAACTTCTGCACCAATTCAAAAGTGTTTGAAAGTTTTAAAAGTTTATTCTCCAAATCACTCGCCCACTGACAGCAATAAAACAAGAATACCAAATACGCGGAAACGCTGAGTAGTCGAACTTCTTCAGACAAAAATACTCTGTTACAATGCGGCTTTTAAATATGTACAAATGCTCGCAATTAACATAAATTGGTTTACCAATAGTGTTTTAAAGTGCTAGTGCTACAACTATAATGTCATGAGTTGTAAATTTATACAAAATTATTTAAAAACATTTATACAAAATTGTTTAAAAAATTGTTTAAGAACAAATCATGAAAAGGTTCTGGCTAGTTACATTCATTCATTGTGCTGTGTGTGACTATGTAATACAATTAGTTATACAAATGCATATTTAAAAAAATACATATAACTAGGTACCAACTATCTGATAGGTCCTTTGTCCAAATGCAAGTAATTTATTAAGAATTAATGTTATATTACATAGACTGTCCACATTGTTGTGTATATTAAAAATATTTTATTACTTACGAACAGTAATATGTGTGTAACTGTCCTATCTTAAAATTTGGTTATTGCTAAACTGTCTTATACTGAAGACAAAATTAAGTAGACTATTCCAATCCAGCATACAAAGCGTAACTTATGTCTTTAGTGGGACTCATCTGTAAATAATCGATGTGCAAAACTAAGTAATACTGAATAATGGTATTTACCATTAAAATTATCTCATAAGATTTAAGATTTTTAAAACAGTTTTAAAATACATGCATAGATCTCATGTCTCTACATGCAGCTCTCGCATGTGCTACAAGTTCTTTTTCTCCAATTCCAATTTTAAAAAGTTTTCATTGGCAGAGTTATTATCTAAAGGATATCTATTTATGCCATCAATAATCATGAAGGAGAAAAAATGATCGTGATTGTTACTGACATGTCTAGCTAAAGCATTTTCTTCTTTAGACTTTGTGATTGCGTATAAATGTTCATATATTCGATCACGCAATCGTCTGTCCGTCTTACCAACATAGAAAGGCGGACATTGTGTACATTGTGCCAAGTAGACTATGCCTTTGGAGTTACAGGTAAACGACCCCTTTACATGATAAACTACTGATCTTATTGTAAATGAGCTTGATGTTGTAATGTGCTTGCAGTATTTACATAAGCCACATTTCTTAATTCCCCCTCCTATTCTTGGCTTTTCAATTTTTGTTTCCAGTAGTTTTTTCATGTTGGTACCCCTCCGGTATGTTATTACAGGATTGAAGTTCAGTATTTTGGAAACATTATTGTCCAATGATAGGTAACACCAGTATTTCCTTACTATTTTACCTATATCAATTGCTTCTAAACAGTATGTAAATGTGTAAATGTATTCTGATTCAACTTGACAGAGCATGGGACCCATGGGCGCTAACCCATCAGACGTCAGAGATGAGCACATGCCAGACCACTGCCAGAGTCCTCCAATGATGATGATGATGATGATGGTGACCATGATGGAGATGAGAATGATGACAAGGAATCTGGACCTGTACATGCCATCATCCCTGTTGTACCACGGAGTGGATGATGCCAGACACCTCAACAAAATGATTATCTGGAACAGATCTGGGAGGTGCTGATTGATCTATTTCACACATGGATTTGGGGCATGATGGGGAATTTTTTCTAAGACATGGCCCAGGCTATGCAGGACTCATTCAGGCAAATAGCCCGAGACATCATTAGTGATGTTCATCCTCATTAGGGCAGTCCCTCAGCACAATAAGTATTGCCTGTGTGATCCACTTCTGTAATGTTGCCAGCATTATGTTTACTATATCAGTGATCAGACTGTATATGCACACTTGTACATGCATAGCATTTTGCTGCCATGCTTATGTGATATGTATCCAAATGCACAGTGCAGATATTGTGTGACATAGGTTCATAGGTTCATAGGTAAGTACTAGGCTATCTGCCCGAGGGCATCTATAATCCTAGCCAGAATGTGTTGGCTTTCGCCGCCCCCTTAGATTAGTTCCATGTGCCTCTGTCCAGCACAGCCATTAGTTCCCTGTGCCTCTGTCCAGCAGAGCCACTGCAGTGATCCTTGGGGTAAATTTTCTGTTTCCCATCCACTCATCAAGGTTTCTCTTGAAGAGTGTTAGTGAGGGGCTCTGCCTAATGTAGATTGAACTCCTGTTCCAAAGCATGGGGAGTCTCTGGGACAGGAATCTATCCCTCCAGCATGTCCTATTTATCATTGTGGTGAGGTTTAGATCCCTAGAGCATGTGGCTCTTGGGGATTTGTTTTTTTTTTAGGTGGAGCATGTCCATCAGTTCTGGGTTGGACATGGCCTTGTATGTCAGGCAGAGATCACCTCTGAGTAAACGGTATGGAAACCGAGTACAGCTGGAGTTTCTTCAGTCGGGCTGCATAGGTCATCTGTTTGAGGCCAGTAATCCTCTTGGTGAGGTACTTCTGTGCTCTTTCCAGCTGTTGCAGGTGTCTTGTAAGGTACATCCCAAATGGGGCGTTGCACTCTATGATGGGTCTGATAAGTGATGAGTAGAGGGGTACAATAACCTCGTTTGTTCTAGATGCGAACCCTTTTGTGATTGGGTGGGCCACATAGAAGGATTTTCTAATCACCTTGGCAATATCATTATCAAAGGAGAGATTACTATCTACTTTGGTTCCCAGATCCCTTATTGCATTTCCTGTATTTAAGGGACTACCACGTATGTGGTAGTTCGCAGGTACTTTCTTTTTTCCAAAGGGGATGACTATGCACTTTTTGGCATTTAGCTTGAGGCCATGATCTTGACACCAGGTACCCGTCTCAGTGAGTCCCTTCTAGAGGATGTCTGTATCAGCCAGAGAGTCAATTATGGCCCCTAGTTTGCAGTCATCTGTGAACTTGGTCAGCCATAGTCCTCCTGTGATTGCCTGTACCTCTGAGAAGTATATACCGAACAGGAGGGGTCCCAGGACAGAGCCCTGGGGAATACCATTTGTAACCGATTTAGAGTCGGACCTAGACCCTGCAACTCTCACCATGTGGGTTCTATCCATGAGCCAACTGGCAGCCCATCTCATGATGTAGAGGTTTATGTTCAGGCTGGTGAGCTTGTCTATAATACCAGAATAGGGAATGGTGTTGAAAGCTTTTGCAAGGTCTAGGTAGACTGTGTGGACCTTCTTTCCCTTGTCTAAAGCCTTGGTAACTGTCTCAAAGAAGTCCACCAGGTTTAGAAGGCATGATCTGCCCTTAACAAAGCCAAACTGGGAAGGGTCCAATGTTTGGAGGTTCCCAATGTCTGTTAATGAGTTCCATGATGATGCGCTCCATAGCCTTGCAGACCAGGCTAGTCAGGCTTATAGGGCAATAGTTCCCGGAGTCCGTTGTGGCTCCACCTTTGTGGAGTGGGATAGCTGTTGCTGTGTGCCACTCTATGGGTACGTAGCCTGTAGAGAGGCTGAGTTTGAACAGTGTGTTTAGGTAAGGGATTAGTTCATTTTGGAGCTCGTGTAAGACACAGCCTGGGCCACCATCCAGTCCCATTGAAGCTGTGTTTTTGGCTTCGGATAGGGCTGTTTAACCTGTGTGTCAGTGATTGCTGGGGCTCTACATTCTTCTGGTATGGTTATGGGCCCTTTAGGGGGTGAGAGGGGGTGAAGTTTGCACTAAACCTGTCTGCCAGAATGTTGCCAATATCAGTCGGTTCAGTGTATTTTGTGCCATTCTGCACTAACTCAGAGCAGATCTGAGAGTTTCCACTTAGGTTCTTGACATAGCTAAAGAACGCTTTGTGGTTATCTTTGGAGTCCTTGGCAATTTTTCTTTCCAAGCTAGCCTTGGATGATTTTATGAGGGATCGTAGTTTCTTGCTGATACTGATCAGGGGTGTCTTTCCTTCTTGGGTTTCCTCCTTCTATTGTATAGCTTATTTATGGCAGGGGTCCACCAGACTGGTTTCCTTTTCTTGGAGGAGTGAGTCTTGGTTTTGCTTGGGATAGCATGATCCATGCATACTTGCAGGTGCTCATAGACTGCCTTTGTAAGGGATTCAGCAACTTGGACAGCATTATCCTTTAGCATGGGGGCTGTGAACCTTTCCACCTTGGTCTTAAGTAATATGAAGTTTGGTTTTGAAAAGTTTTTCACAGTGGTTTCCTTGATTAGGGGTGGGGGCAGAATGTGGATATCCAGAGTGATTAGCTTATGGTCTGATCTAACCAGCGAGAGGTTGACCTCCGGTGTAGAACAGCCATCGCCCATGTTGGTGATGACCAGGTCCAATATGTTGTCACCTCTGGTGGGTTGTTGACCAGTTGATCCAGGGTATTCAAGTTTATAAATTCTAGGAAGTGTTAAGCAAGGGAGTTAGTACTTGAGTAGTTTTCCCAGTTAATGTTTGGGTAATTGAAATCACCCAATAGGACCTTCATATTTTCCAGTTTCTCCAGAAATGCACAATGGGGATCCTGGGTCATGGTAGGTGATCTGTAGCAAGCTACAATTTGAATTGCAGTTTTACCCATTGTTTGTTGCACATGGATGATTTCTGAAGCATTGTGCTGTGCCACTAACCTGGAGGTATGGGTATCCTTGATGAATATGGATACACCCCCACCTTTTGTGTTTCAGTCCAGGTTCTGTGGCTGAAAAGTATGGTATGAGTTATAGCCTGGTAGTGCTGGGATGCTCTCTGGAGCCTTAAACCAGGTTTCTGTTACTGCACAGATATCGATGTTCTCCATACTCGATGCGCCTCGAGTGCATGCATTTTGAGGTTTAGACTTCTGGCATTGAGTAGCATTACCCTCAGTTTTGGTTACTTGTGCTTTTTACGGTGGTGGGTTTGTGTTTACATTTAGCACTATGATTCAATGGGGGCATAACACACATTACTACAGTAGACTTTCATTCAACATCCAGCTGTCCATGAGTTTTTGCAGTTAACATTTTGCTACTGCTGCAATAATTCCACTCCATACATGTGTGGTACTGACAGCAACTCGCAAACAACATGTTGCCCATGTTCCACAAATACCACAGTGGTATAGGTATAATTTGTGGATTACCATATCATGTATGTTCAACAGAAGGAGATGTCCTTGCTCCTGTGTTTTAGATGATACTTGTCATGCTGTCACACTGGCATGCTGGCAGTGTGTGCGTGTGTGTGTGTGTGTGTGTGTGTGTGTGTGTGTGTGTGTGTGTGTGTGTGTGTGTGTGTGTGTGTGTGTGTGTGTGTGTGTGTGTGTGTGTGATATATTGGCAAGGCTGATGCCATGCTGTGTCATATAAATGTATCTGCTACATATGGGCAGTCCTTCTTTACTGAATGCATAGACCTCAAATGTAATGTTTATGTATATACCATGATGATGACAATTTATTCATTAACAGTACAGCATGTTTTCTTTGGCCTCTGTTACATTTCCACATCCATTCCTTATTCACATAAATTCATACATTTTGGCAAATGGTGTACATATGCATTGATTTATCTACATGTCTCTGCACGTATTCCAATCGACAGAGAAACACCATTGTACCTTGGAATTACAAGCAGTCACTGGCTTCATATTAATGTGCTGCAATGTTGCTCACAGGACTGTTCTTTCCTCAATCATAACCATGGTCAGTGACATATAACCGCAGGTGTTTATTCCACATGGTTTACGTATGTGTATGTGTTGCCAATTCTTAGCTAGCTTACCTATGCCTGTTTCTTTTATATGATTGCCCAATATGTGCATGTGATTTATACATGCCCATTATTGTTAATGTCAGCAATGCAGTCTGCCCATGTGACATATATTGGCCATTCACTTCAATGCAGTTTGGGTTGACTTCAACACCACTCTATGTGGTATACACATGCATTTGCAATGTGTCACATTAGATATTGTTGTCCTGCTTGATCATTTGCCACCTCCTTTCCACCTTTCTAGGTATGTCATATATCTTGCACATATGCATTGTATACGTTTACCTTTGTTGGAATTCTTGTCCATTTCCAGGTAGTTGTTCTGTTATAAGGTCAAGTTGTGCTAAGTCTATGGCCATTAAACTGTTTATGGTGATGACATCCTGAAGGGTGTTTGAGCCATGGAAATGGTGTGTACATTTTTTTATGCATTCTACATATCAGTGTGATGGAAAATAATTATATTGTGTGACTTCGATTTGTGCTAGCTAGTCCTTCTTCATGACTGTGAGTTTATGACTGTGAATAACATTAACATCTATAGTCCTAATTTGTCCTCAGAAGCCTGGGTGAAGCAGTACCATCTTGTGTGACACTGCAGGGTCCATATATTATGCTATATTCCAATTTATTTAGACGAAGTCTCAGAATTATTTGTTTATTTTGTAATTGTTGAGAAAAAGAAGGGAAAAGAAATTAAATTTAGTCACTGTTTCCACACCCTTTTGGAAAAGTTTTGAAGTGTCCCACTTGTAATCTACCCCCAGAAATCTGGGTGAAATAGTTTGTTCTGAAAAGTATTGGTGAGTCTGCACATGCTGTATTATTCTAGAAGAAAAAGGTTTTTTACTGTCATTTTTGGAGGATGGTATACAACTGAATTTAGTTTAACCGACAACTTTTTATAAAGCAGATGAGTGTTGGCAACAATGGATTTGGCTTAACTTGTTAAAGGACTGACCACCACTGATAAAAAGTGACATGGAAGTTTTTTAACAGAATTCTAATAAACAACATGCAGATACTGTCTTATACTCTATTTCTTGTATTGATTTATTTAAACAATTGTATGTAGCTATGAAGGACTTGAGAATTAAGTTATTACAAACTTTGTAAAGTATATTCTATAAGAGGTTTTTGTTCAGATGTTTAAGGATTCGTTTACATCCCTTTGTAAGGGGGTTGGATAACCAACTTATGTTTGAATGCCAAGAAGCTCAACAGTCTGCATCTATGCTTTTTGTAAAGGTTTTGTTGTCATTTTATGAAAGACAAATAGAGCGGCTGGGTGATAAAGTGAGGATGTATCAGAGGCATGGCCTCAAGCTCAATGCCAAAAAGTGCATTGTCATCCTCTTTGGTAAAAACTCTGTACCCATGAACTACCACATAAATGGCAGTCTACTTAACGCCGAATGTGTGATAAGAGACCTTGGGACCCAGGTGGACAGTAGTCTCTCCTTTGATAATCACATTGCCGCAGTAGTCAGGAAATACTTCTATGTGGTACACCTCATCAAAAAAGGGTTCTCATCCAGGAAAAAAGAGGTCATTTTCCCCTCTACTCGACTCTCATTAAACCCATTATAGACTACAACACCTCTTTTGGAATGTACCTCACAAGACATCTGCAGCAGCTGGAAAGGCCACAGAAGTACTTCACAAAGAGGATTATTGGCCTCAAACATATGCCCTATACTAAGGAAAAAAAGCACCACCACGAATCCAAAAAATATCAGGATATGGCTGATAATCCAAGAAACACTGCTCCAATGTTAACAGTTCAATACTTTAATGGCAAGATACTTCACCAAGCACGTAGAACACAAAAATTCACATATAAATCCACAGATAATAAAGGTTGAGCGCTTTCATCTGCTACCACAGATTTCATCAGAACCTTGAATGATTCAAAAAACATAGTTTATATAGTGATTTAGGCGCCAAAAATAATTGAATGATTGTTAAATAATTAAACTTAATATCTCAACACATTGAAAGAATAAGAAATTCCTTTCTAATGAAAATATACTGTGAACAATAAGTTTGAGTTAGGTTAAAACCACATAATCTGCTAAGGAGTGCACGAGGCTTCCTAATATGTAAATGCATACTCTTTTAAAAGTACATGAGTGCTAAAAATCTTGATCAACTGTTTCATACATAAATCTACTGAGATAGATGACATTATAGAACCATAAAAATACATAAAAAATACAATAGAAATACAATTTTGAGTATAAACCTCTACAGTGCATAAAGATACAATGTTAAAAATACCAAGTATCAACAAAATGCATCAAGAACTTCGTATATGAAGGAGTATGTACAATAATATGTAAAAATGTATATAATATATATAAATAAATAAATAATTGTATAAATAGTAATATGTATATAATTATAAAAATAAATATATATATGTGTGTAAGCAAACATGGCAATGTACAAAATGACAAGAATATAATATAATATACTGTACAGTTGATACAAAGGGAGTAACCCTATGTTCAACTATCAAAAATAAGGAAGGGTTTATGCTAATGTGATCATTTAGACCTGGTTGTGTAGTGGCATCACATAGTATTTGCCATTTACTTTCTAAAAGTGCTAAAAAGCATTTCCAATTACCTACTGTTGTAGTGTGTGCTATAATGTCAATAATACTGAAAAGAAAGGAATGTTCAACACCTTTTTCTAGAATATGTCTACTCAGAGCATTATTTGAGTCTTGTTTTTTGATTTTGTAAGTATGCTCATATATTCTAGTCTTGAGTTTCCTTTCCGTCTTTCCAATATAAAAAGCATCACATGCTACACAAGTGGCGATATATACTATTCTGGAGGTGTTGCAATTCCCCCCTCTACTGTATATACTGTTGGCAGTAATGTTTTTTAACTTAATAACATTAGTTTCATTAATAAGCTTACATTGCTTGCAAAAACCACATTTCCTAGTATGTTTAGTTGCATTGACTTCCCTATTGTAATCCTTTCTCCTTTCTAAAATCTTTTTAATATTTAAGGATGTTTTATAAACAAATTTGGGTGTTGATCCGACAATATTGCAAATGTCTTCTGAAGTTTTAAAAATATTCCAGTGTTTCGTCAAAATCTCTTTCAAAATATCGACATATGGCCCATACATGAGTACACGTGCAACCTTCTAATTCTTTTTTCTTATCTTTCACAATGAAAGGTCTTCCTAATAACGGGGTATATTTTTTACCCCATTCCTTCATAACATTTCTCTGTATAGGTTTAATCAACTCATCAGGGTACCCCCTATTTGAAAACATTGTATATATAAAATTTAACTCATTAACCATAGTTTCTCTGTTAGATGACATTCGAGCTGCTCGTATGCATTGGCCCTTAAAAACATTTTTAAAAATATGGGGTGGGTGACAACTGTCGTAGAATAAATAATCATTTGAGAATGTGTTTTTCCTAAAAATCTTGGACTGGAATTCAGTTTCCGTACTATACACATATGTGTCCAAGTAAGCAATACCCTCAAATTGCACATTATGTGTAAATTTCAGAAAATCAGTTGTGTTGTTCAAATACTCAATGAATTCCTGTATTAATTGAACAGGTCCGTTCCAAAGAACAAACAAATCATCCAGATACCTAGTGTAGTGTGTTATGTATTTATAATATACACTAGGAAATCTGAACAATGTTTCCCATTCGAGCATTACCAGATTTGCAAAGACTGGGGCACAAGATGCCCCATAGCTACCCCTTTGCTCTGCCTGAAAAGTTCTCCTGGAATTGTAAATAATTATGGTCAAGAACCAAGCCCATCATATCAACTATTAAATTTATTCTTTCAGAGCTTAACCCAGAAAATCTCTTTAAACTATTAAAGAAATATTCCAATCCTTTCTCCTTGGGAATGCTGGAGAACAGGTCAATAACGTCAATTGTTATGAAAATCAACCCTTTCTGCCAAATCATAGGGGTCAGTTTGCTCAAAAAATTCCAAGAATCTTTCGTAAGATGTCCCACATTTTTATACACTTGTTTAGTCCATCTGTCAATTGTGACCCCTAAGTTATAAGTTTTAGATTTGGAGCCAGAAATTATTGGTCTGAAGGGGGGTTTTTCAATGTTCTTGTGTACTTTAGGGATCCCTATGATCGAAGCCAACTTAGGGAATTCAACTCTAATATATTCATAAATCTCATTAGTGATTCTATTATCAAGTAGATATTCCTCAATAACAAGATCTATACGTTTATAACCAATATTCACCTGATTCAACGACACTTCTTCGTAATTACCAGATAAATGTAAAATATTCATGATTTCTTGATTATAATTAGCAGTGTTGAACAACACAATTCCACCCCCCTTGTCAGGCTTCATGACCCTAAGGTCCTTATTACCTAAAACATTGTTTAAACATTCTCTTTCTGGAATGGTTATATTGTCTTGAAACGCTGGTAAAGGGTACTGAGTTTTCCTCCTAATTCGGTGTTGTAACCAATACATATCATGTGCAACAAGTTTCTCATACTGAGCTACTGTGGGGTGATATCCTGGAACATAGGCACTTTTCTTCTTCAATTGTTCACATTGTTCACCCTCTTGTAGCACGTTAATGTCATTTGTGTTTTTGTTATTATCTTTATATTGTATAGCCAAATTCATCCTTCTGCAAAAAAGTTTTGTCTCCTTTATTGTGTCAAATATATTAAACTTTGTTGTAGGTATGAATTTCATACCTACAAAATAAGGAGCAAAAATCATTGGTAATAGGTATATCAGTATAATTGTATACCTTTAAACCCTTATATGTATATAAACCACTAATAGTATTTGCAGATGCATCGTCCGGGTTAGATGTGAATTCCTCTATGTTCATCTGCAATAGAGTGGTCCCCAGCAGGTTGTGATCTAAAGGTGGGTATCACCCTGTACTAAAACCTCCTTCTGTAAGGTTTGGGTGCTGGATGGAATCGACCCCTTGAAAATTTTCATCATCCTCATTTAACCAAGTGTTTTTCCTTCCCTTTTCCACTCTTTCATACCCCTTATTTGTTCTTGTGGCTTGGTTTTTACTCTGGGGCCATATATATACTCTCTGTTATTTGTAGGACAACAAATCCCTATCTATTTTGTTGTTTTTCCTATTAAAAATAACTGTCGCCCTATTCTCCACTGAATTAAATTGTTTGTGGTATAAATCATACCACTGTTCAAAATGTTTATCTTGTAAAATGTCTTCATTAAGTATATCAATTTCATTGGTAATACGTGTCATTTTGTCCCCATTACATTTAATAAGTTTTTCCATAAACATTAAACCAAACTGATCAAACATATTGTTAAATTCTTGCATAGTGTCCTCTGTGTACTCCAAACCTAAGGGTAATTTGAAAAACCTTAACCCTTTAGGTATAATACCCAAATTAATACATTGTTGTAAATAGGCATTGTCAATTCTAATACTTTTGGCCTGTAACAACTTCTTACCCAAAATATAAATCTTTTGTTTAACTCCACCTTCCTCATAATTCATATCTTTATTATACATATCAAAATCACGTTCATTATGCTTAAAAACCACATCTCTATTTAAAAAATTCTCAATATTTGAATTTTTGAAACAGTTATCATCATTAACTGAACAGTTCGGCTTTCTGTTCTGTAGATTGTATTTGTCCATAGGACTCGATCTAACTTTATTATTGCGCTTTACAGTACCTTTCTGTGTAGTGTGGTGATTAACCACTGTAGAATAAGTTTTCCCAATGTCCTTCCTTTTAGGTTTAGCCCCTGTTTTGCGCGATTCTTTGTCCAACTGGAACAGGCTAAAATCAAAGGTGCAGTCTGCCTCTAAAGAAATATTTAAATGGTTTTCCGCCAAAGCTGCCTCATTTAAATTTAGTCTCTGAGGCTGTGTTGAAGCCGCCCCATCGGTTCCCATGCAGTTCGAATGGTGCGGCTGAGCATTAGGTATATCCGATAAAGTGTTTTTTAGCACTCATGTACTTTTAAAAGAGTATGCATTTACATATTAGGAAGCCTCGTGCACTCCTTAGCAGATTATGTGGTTTTAACCTAACTCAAACTTATTGTTCACAGTATATTTTCATTAGAAAGGAATTTCTTATTCTTTCAATGTGTTGAGATATTAAGTTTAATTATTTAACAATCATTCAATTATTTTTGGCGCCTAAATCACTATATAAACTATGTTTTTTGAATCATTCAAGGTTCTGATGAAATCTGTGGTAGCAGATGAAAGCGCTCAACCTTTATTATCTGTGGATTTATATGTGAATTTTTGTGTTCTACGTGCTTGGTGAAGTATCTTGCCATTAAAGTATTGAACTGTTAACACTGGAGCAGCGTTTCTTGGATTATCAGCCATATCCTGATATTTTTTGGATTCGTGGATATGCCCTATACTGACCGTCTCAAAAAACTCCAGCTTTACTCTGCAGCATATCGCCTACTCCAAGGAGATCTCTGCCTAACATATAAAGCTATGTTAAACCCAGAGCTGTTGGACATGCTACACCTTAAGAAATCCCAATCCCTCCAAGCTACATGCTCTAGGGACCTAAACCTTGTCACCACAATAAACAGGGCATGCTAGAGGGATAGATTCCTGTCCCAGAGACTTCCTATACTCTGGAACAAGCTACCCATTCATGTCAAGCAAAGCTCCTCATTAGCACTCTTCAAGAAAAATCTTGATGAGTGGATGGGAAATAGGAAATACACCTTGGTTATCACTTCTGTTGCTCTGCTCAACAGGGGCACAGGAAATTAACTTTCTTGGATAGCGTAAGCCAGGGAACCTTGCTGGCTAGGCTTACTTAGGCCCTTGGGCCGATAGCCTAGTACCTACCTATGAAACTATGAACCTATGTTGCATGAATCAGTGAAAAACTTTGAGAAACATGTTGAATTTGGCAAGCAGACTGAGATGCTGACAAAAAAATTGGTCAATGTGGAGTGTGAATTAAAAGCTAAAATGCTTAAGAAATTTTCTAGAGATTCTAGAGTAGACATGTCCAACCTGTGGCCCGCGGGCCGCATGCGGCCCTCAGAGCTCTTCCATGCGGCCCTCAACCTCTAACTGCAACATCGATGTACGCATGCCCCAAAACACTTTTTGTTGTGTTTTTCACTCCCGTGACCTGTAACGCTAATGTCGGTGTGCGCATGCGCCAAAGCACCTTCTAGTTTTGTTTTTGAGCCAAAAAAGAGTCACTGTGTTTATGCCATTATTTTGCGCCGAACAGTGTGTGTGTGTGTGTGTGTGTGTGTGTGTTCTCGCTGAAGAGGGACTCATGTATGGATTTGCTGCTGTTGCCTTTGAAAGGGACAGCAATTACCTGTGTTAATAGGTAAGTGCGGAGTGAGTGAGTGCATGCATGAAAGCAGAATTGTGTGCCTGAAAGTAGAAGAAGAGTGTGTGTGTGTGTGTGTGTGTGTGTGTGTGTGTGTGTGTGTGTGTGTGTGTGTGTGTGTGTGTGTGTGTATGTGTGCATGAGAGAGAGAGACGCATGCATAAAGAGGCTAACAATGATCAGTCTACCTACTGAACACAAACAAGTTAGCTCACAAATATATCATACATTAAGAGTACATTTTCATTAAATTGCAGCTTTCCTGACAGGAAGAGTGTTGTATTGAACATGAACTCATACCTCTTAACTGTATGGATTTTCAAAGAATGTCTGGATTTTTGCCTCATCTTCCAATTTGTGTCTTTTGCTTAGGAAATAAAAGTAGTCGTCCAAGGTAATGCAGTTCCAGGGAGTAAGAATGAGACAACAGCCTAGGGTTAATGGGTCAGTATGGACTGACTATGTGGGACTGTAGCATATAAAGTTGCATTTTTTTTTTCAGACAAACAAAAAAGCACCTAGTAATGTTTTTCCATTGGTGGGTTCTAAGCAGTGGTAGATTGGACAACAGTAAGCATAGCTTTGGCGGATCATCAATACTGGCAAATCAAATGGGCACAATGTAATTTTTTAACTGTTGGGGATTTTAGTGTGTATGTGTGTGCTTATGTGTTGGGAGTGCTGCAACAGTAGATGATTATTAAAGACAGAGACTTACGGACTGTAGAGAATATGTTTCTTTGTTTCAAAACCTAATACTTGGGTATGCATGCCAGAAGTAGATTTTTTAAGACATAGCTTCTTGCCATTTGCAGTGGATGGATATTTACATTTAATGGACAATGTATTAGCGTGGGCCTGTGGGGTTCTGAAGGATGCCATGTCTACCACTGCCAATGTCTTGTAAAGTGACCTGGAAATGGATATTGGGGTGTTACTGAAAAATATAGTAAGTCGGCTTAGAAATACAGTTTAATTAAACAAAGTGTACTTTCAATTTACAGGCCATAATTTAATTTATTTCAGGTAGTCCAGATACTGGTAGATTGTATACCATTAGACTTAATTAGGAGAGCTGTCATTCTGGGGAAACAAGCAGCCCTAGTTTCAGTGAAAGCTCTGTGGTTGCTTGCAGGTAGGAAGTTGCAGGATGTTGATGCAATGTGTTTTATGTATTATTTTTAATGCATTTGTCATTTCAAAGCATGGTTTTCTTTGATGCAAAAGAAGGCAGGACTGAATGAGCCATATAATGTTTAACTGACAATAATGGGATAGAAAGATTATAAGTGATGTATAATGTTTGCAGCTACAGTTGTTTCAATGGTGTCTGTGATGCATAAGTATTTTGGGCCTGTGTCCCACTTTTATTTTTCGCTTTGTCCAGATTTCTTGCTCTAAGGTTGAGAGGTATGGTTCCATACCAAATCAGAAGTTGTATTTACCTTGGAAGACTTTTTGGCATAATTATGAAAAACAGAGCCTTTTTAATATCTCTGCTTATTTCCAATATAAATTGCCATGCAACCTTGCAAATAACCTTCTTATTAAGCTACTTTACTTCTTTTGGAATTGACAGGTATGATTCATCTGTTCGGACATAAGCATAGAGTGCTAATGTGACTTTGATTTCTTGCAGCAGTCTGTGGTTTACATAATCACAATAACTTTTCTGTGTTTCTGGGTGTGTAATCAATTTAACAGTTTTAAAGATGTTTTCCAAAAATAAATAAATAATCCTCTCTACACTTTGAGCTATTGACAAAGTCTGGGAATTTGTTTTTTTTTCAAAAGCGAAGGTCAGCATTATAGCTCAGTAAACTGTCAGTCTGTGAGTAACTTCTGCACAAATTAAAATGTCTGAATGTCAAATGGCTTTAGATTGCAGAGAAGTTTATTTTTATTTATTTTATTTTACATTTGTTTACCGGGAAAGTCCAACTGGGCACAGGTCCATTTTCAGCGGAGGCCCGGAGAGAAATCTCCAAAAATAACACAAAACAATATAATACATGAGAGAGAGAGAGAGAGAGAGAGAGGGAGAGCAAATTATGGATGTAGTACTCATACAATATGGCAGAGATTACAACTCGTAACAGTGAGAATAACTGCGGTACAGAATAAACTTAAAAACATTTTTTTACAGTTATAATTACAGCAAGGAAAATATCAATGAGTTAAATTTTTAGGAGAAAGCTGTACATAGCTGAAGCTCTGAAACAATCTTTTGGCATGGATTAACCTGGGGATTGACACAAGTTATATGTTTACACCAGTATGTAGCATTATAGTTTATGGTTTTCTTATTGATTTACTTTTTGCAGAGCAGTTGTTTGTTAATTTCTTGATCGTCCTTTTGGTGGTGGGAAATTACATGGATGAATCCATCTCTATTATGATTTTTTTTTCAGATATTTTGACTTCCAGACAATTTAATTCAGTGAATGGGTGTCATGTGATTACTGAGGCTGCCTATTTTACAAGTAGGGGCTTTTGTGTGTGTGTGTGTGTGTGTGTGTGTGTGTGTGTGTGTGTGTGTGTGTGTGTGTGTGTGTGTGTGTGTGTGTGTGTGTGTATGTGTAAGAGAGAGAGATTTAATATGCATACTGAATATAATTTTGCAAATGGAAATAGTTAAACATGCCCCTCTTCTTGGGCAACTAGACTTCAGTAACCAATATTAGATCTTAGCCATCCAGCGGGGAAAGGTTAGTATGTGGATTTTCCATC
Organism: Protopterus annectens; assembly: GCF_019279795.1. NCBI lineage: Eukaryota > Metazoa > Chordata > Ceratodontiformes > Protopteridae > Protopterus > Protopterus annectens. The sequence goes on from NC_056729.1 coordinate 298,050,670, forward strand.
TGGTTTGATGAAGGCTATGCTATTTACCCAATGACTACATTTATGGCTATCCATCCAGCCATCATGTTGCTGAACTACATTGTTTGATAATGAGAGGAGCTTTTTACAGAAGTTGAAGGTTTTTGTGTCAAGAACCTGTCCATAAAAAGTGGCTTGTTTATGTTGCAGTGAAGGCTGTGGTGTTTGTAGTGAGCGTTTTAAGTATAACCAGTATTTCTGAGGTAGAGGAAGTCTCTTAACGCAGGATCTTTCTTAGCCTGGAAAGCAAGCCAATGGTGAAATTTATAGGGGCCAGTGAGAGACAGAGGAAAGCAAAAAGCTTTTTAGTCTGTTTAGATAACTAAGTGAACTTAGTCCTTTGACCTTTTTTGTCAGAAATGGTTGTAGTCTTTCTTTTGGCAGGGTGTTTTGCTGAGACACATGTCAAAAGGGGCATTGCACTCAATAATGGCTCTTGTAAAGGAAGAATACAGGGATGTTATGACCTCCTTGTCCATGGATGAGATACCCTTACTAATGAATTGGGCCATGTAAAAAGCTTTCCTTACAACGGAGACAACGTGGTGGTCAAAAGTCAGGTTTCTATCAACCTGGGTGCCCAAGTACCATACGACTTATTGCATGCTTACAACATTGTTATTAATGTGATAATTTTTGGGGACATCACTCTCCTCAAAGGGGATGATGATGCATTTTTTGGCATTTAGCTTGAGGCCATATTTCTGGCACCAATTATTTGTTTGGGTGGGACCCTCTTGTAGCTTATTCAGAATTGTTTTATTAAGTCAGTAATGTGAATTCTTTACTTTATTGCAAATTTGTTGGGCTGTTTTTGTGGATTATAGTATTATAGGACTGCTGATGTTGACATTTTACGTAGTTGGACTGCTGGAATGGTTTTCCCAGTGAGAAATGCTAGTGCTGTAGTGAATATCTGTTTATTTGTAAAATATATATATATATATATATATATATATATATATATATATATATATATATATATTAAACTAAGATGTTAGAATTAACTGTTAGATTAGAAAATTAGAATGAGAATTAGAATTTTAAGGCAAATAATAGGCATTTATTATGTTTATTCATTGTTCAAATGCACCTACAGTACAGCCAGGAGGTCGCCTGTGGTCTTCCGGAGCAACAAAAGAGTTAACTATATGATATATTTTATATGCGGCCCCAAGACCATTTCTGTTCACTCAATGCAGCCCCAGCAAGCCAAAACGTTGGACACCCCTGTTCTAGAGATTATCAGGATGGGAAACAATTTGATAGGAAGAAAGTGGCTAAGTTTGTGAATAATAAGAACCAGCCATATGTTAAAAAACGTAAGAGAAGTAAGTCTGTTTTAAAGAAATCTGCTAATACTTCTGAGACTTTGGCTGAAGAATTTTCTTCAGCCACTGAGACTGATTTAGAGACTTTAGTAGCATTGTCGCCTCACAGTAAGGTGCTGTCCGGTTCGATTCTCAGCTAGAGCGTCTTCTGTGTAGCGACATGCGTGAATGGGCGTACCTTCATTGAAGGTTATGCATCAGGGCTGGTAACTCAGCACGTAAAAATCAATTACCAATCATTAGCGGACCGGAGTTCTGCTGTGGCGACCCCTAACCGGGAAAAGCCGAAAGACACAACAACAACCTTCTTCTCCTATTCCCAAAAAGAAATTGATGGGTACCCCTTTAGACCAGTCAGAAGGGCTGGAAGAAAGCATTGATGCAGGAGGTTCTACCCTAGAGACATTGCTGCAGTTAATGACAACCAAGTAACGGAAAAGGGGAATGTTCATAATATATCATCTGTGTCTTTGTCTTCTGTTGATATTGAATTATTAAATAAGGTTTTTGGTTTTGTTACATATTATGATGTACCAGAAGACATCTTTGCCAGTAATATGTTATCCTTTTGCAGATTATAAAATCTGAAATCATATTTTCTGGATTGACATGATCAAGAGGGCATTACTTCTAGGTTCAGGTTGAAGACCTCCACGTTTGCACCCCCTGTTTACAAATCTGTGGCCAGCTTTCAGCAACAATTGTTGAAGGAAATGTATTATATGCATCATACTCATTCTAGTATTAAGGAAAATAACTTAACTAAGGTGGTATGGCATGCTATGAATGATTTGGCTTCTAATAAACAAGTTGTTATTAATAAAGCAGATAAAGGGGGTACTGTAGTTGTATGGGACTGGGCCATGTACTATGTATAAGCCCAAAAACAGTTATCAGACTATTGATGTTATCAAAGAATGTACCTGGGTCCCACTTCAACATTTAATATGGAAATTGACAGCTTTCTGAGGTTAGCAGTAGAGGAGGGTATTATCTCCAGAGAAATATTTTGTCAGTTGACAGAACAGGATCATATCAGACAATATCTGAATCTCTTACCTAAGATTCATAAGAATCCAAATTGTCCACCTGGTAGGCCCATTGTTTCTGGTAAGGGGTCTTTGACAGAACCATTATCTGAATCCCTTATGTATTATTTAAAACATTTTTTGCAAATGGTATGATGTAGGATTCAAGATACCACTTAATTTTTGAATATTATTGAACATATTAAATTAGATCATGATTGGTTATTGTGCACATTGGATGTAAAAGCTCTGTTTACCAACATTCCTCACTGAGCAAGCTTGTTGGCCTTAGAACATTGGTTGAACAGAGCCTTGATATATAGCCCGGGCTTTAACACATTTGTATTATGTTTGGCTCAACATGTTTTAACAAAAAATGTGTTTTATTTCAAAGAGGAATGTTATTTACAACTTAGGGGTACAGCTATGGGTGTGTCATTTGTGCCCATTTATGCTGACCTCTTTTTGAACAACAAATTATTTATGATGAGTCCCACAATATTTATTTAGAATCGATGGACTTGTGGAGATGTTATTTGGATAATTGTTGGTTTGTCTGGAGGTCTGATGTCATATATTTTTCGAGTTTGTGGAATACCTTAATGATAATTAATGGGGTATGCAATTCAGATTCAGACAGATTACATTCCTGGATGTCCTACTTACTGTTGGGGAAGATAGGACTTTGAGTAGTCGTATAATTAGGAGGTTTCCCCAGATAATACTCTTTTGCAAGTGAGTAGTTGTAACCCCCCCCCCACATGTTAGAACATGTTATAAGAAATATACCAAAATCTCAGTTTATGAGATAAAAAAGAATATGTTCTTCTGAATCGGTATATAATACTGAAATGCAAGACGTGGTGAGAAGGTTTTGTGGCAAGGGATTTAAGCAATCCAATATACAGAATGTCTGTGATTCAATAAGAAAAGTTGGTAGGGAGCAATTATTACAATACCAACCAAGAAAAGATTTGATTTGACCCCCTAGGCTTATCATGATCTTTGGTTATAACACTTTGTTTTTATGGATCTAGTTCAAAAATACTGGTACATTCTACTGATGGATGATTGTTTAGAAAATGTATTACCTGGCGGATGTCTTTTTTCTTTTAGAAGGGGCAAGACTTTGGGTGAATGGTTTAATCACTATAAGAAAGGTGATTTAGCTAAACAATCTTTGGGACAGTTGACTTTAAGGGGTGCAGTAGTGAAAGGTTGCCATCCCTGTGGTCATTGCAGTTTTTGTAAATATGTCCCTAAGGCTGTGTGCTTTTCATCTTCTAATACAGCAGATATGTATCACATTAATATTTTTGGGAATTGTGATACAGAGACATATATTTGGTCACATGCAGTTGTTCAGCATTTTATGTTTGACAAACTTCAAGTTCATTGAAACTCAGGATTTCTGAACATCTTAGTGACATTAGATGTGGCAGAGGATCCAGTGCTTTATATAAACATACTTTACAGCATAACGCTGTAATGTTTCATTGTGTTATTATTATTGATAAGATTGTGTTAAACAGGGATACTAAAGGAAGCTGTCACACCATGTTAAATAATAAAGAGAAAGATTGGAGTATTAGGCTGGGAGCTTTGTTTCCTCATGGACTTAATGAGAATTTGTAAGAGGTATGTATTTAAGTCTTGTAACACTGTTTGTTACTATTGAAGCACTGATGAAGGCTAATTAAGTATGCTGTTGTGGCAAAATAAAGTTATGTTTGCTTAAAAAGGAATTGTGTTATTTATTAACTACATATTCACAGTAGTGTGAGGAGTGCTAGCTTATTGTTGGAGTATATCAATCTGTTTTAAATATTACCTTTTGTGACAAACCGAAATGCTGCCAGCCCAGCTAGCTGGAATTTTGTATATAATTATATGTCACTTGAAAATATTAATATGAGTTATATAGAAATGTGACACTGCCAGCCCAACTCTCTGGAATTTTGTAAATAATCATATGGCATTTGTGAATATTAATATGATCCATAGGCTTGTCTTACAAATGTAAGAGAACTATATATGTGTATATTAAACTACTGGTGCAGAACTTCAAGAATGTAACCACAGTGTACTCTGCTGGAAAAGAGCTGAAATGGGTATAAACTATATGCCTGTGCAAATGTATTTTTTCATAGTAGAAGTTGGAACATACAGTGTTAACCTGAAAAATGTCCAGAAAATAAGTTGCAATTGCTTAGAACTGTGCTATAAAAGCTAGTTAATGCAAAGAGACAAGATGTCTAGAGATAGAGGGTTTTCTATTGTCTTGAGACAGTAATAATTACTAGGTTTAAAATGTAAAAGTGTTTAACTGTTTTACAACTTCCGGTTCTAGGCAAGCTTCTGAGAGATAAGTATTTTTCACAGAGACATGTTAAATTCTGTTGGTATCTGTTTAGCCTAGGAAATGGAGGCAGGTGACAAATAGTAATGTCATCCAGCTGACCCAGCAGTAATGTTTTGATATTAATTTAAGAACTATCTCTCCAGAGATTGTGCATGTTGTATTTGTCTTTGGACCTAAGAAACATCCATTCATCACTTCTCATCTGTATCTGCCTTGCTCTGTAAGTAAGATATAGGTATAGTATTTCTCTTAGAGATGGATAGGAATATAGTAAGATTAGTTTGGATGTTTTCTGTATTTATTTGAGACTGTCCTGCAATGTTGTTTTAAAATATTTCCTGTGATTCTGAACTCTGTAATCACTGTGCTGAGTTATTGAATATTGTCTTATTCTTTTATTATTTATTATTAAATGTATTTAAACCTTTTAATTGTGGCTGGTTTGTTTATAGATATTTAAGCTCTTAGGGTACTTGCATATGTATTTGGTGACACTGTACAGGCCACTCTTAAATAGCCTTGCAAGTCTTGGTCACACTTACCATTTGGATAATAGTAAATTACACAGTAGAATTGGTCACCCTTTGGTAAGGGCCTTATAGCAGCTGATCAGTAAGGGTGGTTGGTGGCAGGGTTAACTACCATATAGTCTGGGCAGAAGGGGTCATAGCTAGTAAACTTGTGCCAGCCTTCCCCAGGAGTTTCTGTGTGTTTGTATATAAATCAAATCTCTAATTGTATGTGTGTCAGCTACTTGGGCAGGGACATGAAGCACTGGTTGGACAGAGAGAGTGATGGAGGTTTTGGCTTAAACACTCGGCAGAGATCTCAACCCTATAGCTGTGCCAGTGGGGAATCTTATTGGGGATCTGGAGAAAGAGGTAGAAACCAGCCCCAGACTGACTGTGATCTCTGTGTGCACTTAAGGGAAAGTATACTTTAGTGTGTGTGTGTGTGTGTGTGTGTGTGTGTGTGTGTGTGTGTGTGTGTGTGTGTGTGTGTGTGTGTGTGTGTGTGTGTGTGTGTATTTGTTATCCTCCCAATGTGCACATTCCTCACTGGTGCTAGTGGTGTGGATTGAAGTTCCTTGATTACTGGGCCAGTGCAGGGGCATCACACCTTTTATATGACTTTTTTCGTTTCTTCATGAAAAGTGATTTTTTTCTTGTTTCAAATGTTAATCAATAATACAACTATAAAGAATGGTTGGCAAAGGCCTTAAAATTAGAAATATTTTTAAAATATTGGTACCAATGACTTATAAAATTGATAATGTGAGGAATTTGCATTACCTTATATGAAGAAATAATTCTGATAATGGTAAAGTTGCCAGAGTAACAACAACATTTCAAGTTATAATATATTGCCTACTCTCCATAAGCTCATAGGTCTATAGCTTCAGAGATAAGTACTAGGCAATCTATAGACCCTTAGAAGCCTAGCCAATAAACCATGTTCAGTGTTTCATCCAGCTTCAAGGAGAGCAATACAAGATAAATTGATGGGAAATCTGAAGTTTACTTTGAAGGTAGCAAGGGTACTATTCTGTGTGACAAGTACTAAAAACTTGTTCCAAACATGAGGGAAAACTGTAACTCCCATCAGTTAATTGAAGCCTAGACTTCCACATGAAAGGCTGGAATACTCACTACTGCACTAATGAGGGCTGTACCAAATGATTACTGTCTTATGTTTTCTTTGTCAAGCTTAATCTTAATTCCTATTTTCCAGACAGGTGACAGATGCCAGTTTAGGAAGTCAGCTGACACCTTGCAGGCAGTTGTCGCTTTCATCTGCAGGCCTCCTACCTAATCATGTTTCTCTCCACTTTGCTCTATCCATTCTGTAGTTACAAAGCAACTCCTCATGTCTGTAATTACACAAATGGTACATGGAATACTGAACTTTCTAGATCAACTGATTTGTAAATTACTAGTCTAATAAATGCACTTTTGAAAATGCCAGTGGCTATTGATCCACTAGATTTAAGTGAAAATTATACATGAGTGGCAAATAGAACCTTGTCTTTAACAATATTTAAATGAGACTCTGAAACAGGGGTATTGTATCTTTTCTGACAGAACTGAGTCAACTTTGTGTCTTTTTATTCCCTGTACCCTCAGGAATAGTGAAACTATAAGTTTTTAGATTCAGTAAGTTTTTATGTGATCATTGTAAATAGTTCTTAACTTTTGTTGTTTGTTGTGATCATTGTAAATAGTTGTTACCTTTTGTTGTTTGTTATGCTGTAACGTCTGAATATGTTGGTTGGAAAACAAAAAGCAATAAAAAGTATATTGGAAAAAAAAGAAATATGATCAGCCAATACCAAAAAGACACAACCACACAAAAGTAAAGGCTGCTGATGGTCAATGAAGGGTCAAATGAAGGATAAATAACCACCACTTTAGCGTAATACACTTTATTTTCACGCTTTTGTCTAACTGACTTCTTTGGAATACAAAACACATAAAATGCAATACCAATTCATCTATTTATAGTCAAACCTTTCACTAATTATTCAAAATAATCAATAAAACAATTATATTTAAAAATACATACTCTAAAAATCAATTACTGCATGCTGACATTAATAACATTAATATTAATAACTGTCATTACACCTTACGTAACTTTAACTTTCTGTACTTTAAAAAACACTTTATAGTAATGGTTTCATTCAGCCCTGGCTTTTTATCTGCTTCCAGTTTTATCTGCCACCGCATTTGTTTTTGTTCAAGATCATTTTTAAAATCTCCTCCCCTTAAATCCATAGTTCCTACTTCCAAAATTGAAAATAAACATTTTTTTATATTTATTACATTCCAAGGTATGTTTAAACAATGTAATTTTGGAATCCTTGATCCCAGTACTATATACATGGTCCCTAATATGTTTCATTAATATATGTGTAGTCATCCCTACATAAAATGCATCACAACCACTGCGTAGACTGATATAAATCACTCCTTTAGTTTTACAGGTTGAATGTCCAGGAACTTTAAATGTCTGTTGAAAATGGTTTAACATGATATAAGGACCTTCAGAAATATATCTACAAAAGTTGCATTGTCCACATTTAAACATCCCTGACTTTTTATTTGTACACATGACTTCAGGTACACAACTAGTATGATCATTTTGTAACAACTTCTTATTGCTGTAATTGTTCCTATAAATGAAGTTAGGCCTAACTCCAATTAACTTAACTAAATCTGCATTTACATCTAAACTTTTCAAATTTTTCTGCACTATATTTCTTATTATTGAGCAGTCTGTAGTCATATCTGAAGTGCAAACAGTACCTTTTTTATTAATGTGACCATTATTTGTGTCTATATTGCACTTAAAAGGAACTCTTAAAATAGGGGGATAAAGACTATCCCCCAGATTTACTAAACTTCCATGCAGGACTAGCTTAGTCCTGCATGAAAGTGCCCATTTAGGAGCAGGACGGCAGCACGCCATGCATATTAATAAGGTGCACTGCCCGAGCTCCTAGGCTTACATGGAACGTGTAAGAGTGTTGTGGGTGTGTCTGAGAGAAGAGCTCTCAGAATAAACATGCCCCTGCAAAGTAGAACAGCAGAAAGGAGTAAGAAATGAGAGAGACCGCTCATAGGTGTCCTCATATCCCCACCAACAGTCCCCCATCTGTACAACAGCAACAGTACATATACATAAAATGAAGAAACCCTTTTATTTATTTTTTTTTAAATCCGAGAGCAGCTAACCGTAGGTGCTCGAGTGTGCCCATCGCTTAGCTACGGTTAAAGCAGCTTAAAAGACTGAAGAGGATAACGAGGAAGATATATACAAATGAAGCAGCACAGCCATAGTGCAGTGGGCAGAGCATTCGCCTAAGAGCAGGCATTCCTGGCTCGAATCCCACTACAGCACAGTCTATTTTACATGGAAAAGCACATTATAACCAATACTTTTGTTGCAAAACCCACTAAATAACATATATTTATGAACTGGAGTACTGCAGGAAATGCACATGTGAAGTATCAGTGTCATAATAAATAATGCACTAGTAAGCAGGTTTAAGCACAAATAAGTAGTAGTAAGCATATGTAAGCACTAGTAAGCGTGTTTAAGTGCGTTTGTGCAGGAGTAAGCACTGCCTACACAGATTAAGCAATTTAGAAGCTAACTGAGTATAAGAAACTGTAACCGGAAGTTAGCAGTGCTTACCTCCGCGTAAACCTGCTTACAACTGCTTTAAAGTGCTTTAATCACTCTGTATCCAATAACCCGTGTTCTGCCCAGCAACAAAAGAAACAGGCTCTCCAAGGCTCAAATCCAAGACCCTGTATATTACAGTCACAGTAGTTAACCACTAAGCCATTATTGCAGTACATAAGACTGAGGTTTCAACAAACAAATCCTCACCATAGGAAAATCAAACCAAACATGTGAAAGGAATCTATGTACATTGTGATGTTGTATAACCTGCTACATAACATAAGTATGTGAACTGGAGTACTGCAGTAATGCCAGATGTGAGATATTATTGTAATAAAGTGTTGAAGTTTCCAAGACCCCATACAGTGTACGTACACATGAATCACAGATACCAGCCACAGATATAACATGTAACAAATAATAAATCAATGGCAAAAGGAAAATATAATGCTAATTAAATATTAAGCAACGCTAAGCATTGCACAGCTCACCTTATGCGGTGTAAGCAATGTGTAGGCCGGCTAACTCAATCTGCCCAGTGGTATACCCCTTTAAGCAATGGCAAAATTAGGTAAGCAGGTGTGCCCTTAGCTTAGCTTAGCCTTTTCAAAACCATCCAATCACGGAAAGTGCATGAAATCATGTGTATTTAAACCCCACAGTTGTGAATAAGTCCCATAACTGGTTGCAGCTCCTTACTGTAGGCAGAATGGCTGGAGTTGGGGAAGGCGCTCGATTTAGAGTGCAGCTCTGGGGCACCCAGGAGTCCAGATTCATGGTATGGCTCCTGGTAAAACACCATGAGGAGAGGCTACTGCAAGGCCAGTACCAGGGCTCTCGGTATAAAGTGGAGGCCTGTGACAGTCTCGCCCGTGACCTCACCAGTGCCACTGGTATCCCCTGGACTGGTGAGCAGGTCCGGCATCACCATGCTGACTTGAAGTGGTGGAGGGGGGATCTCTTGAAGCAGTGGATCCAAGAATCAAGGCAGATGACCGATGCCTCAGCACTGAGTAAGTACCCATTCTACTACGTAGATAACGATTGCCTAACTTGTGTATACTATGGATAGGTAATGGCTAAATATCACTGTATTTCTCTGACAGCTGCAGATCAGCGGACTGTGAACCAGCAAGCCCATGCTGCTAGGGTGCAAAGGCTTTGTTGCAGGCTAGTAATATTCTAGCATGTACTGTCAGAACAAATAAATATAACATTACTATAACGTGTTTTACCAGTATAAAAATGTATTGTGTATGGGATGTACTGAATAAACCAGACAATATGGCAGGAAGACTGTCATATAGGTTGAGTGGAAGAAAAGCGTAATATCTAGTGATTAAAAGTATAACCCCTGGAGTGCTTGTGTACATTCTGCTGTCATATGTTGTTGTTGTGTTGTATTCTATAAATAGTACTGTTGTATTAAGCAACGCAGTTAAAATGTGTAGGAAGTTCAGTATAACAATGTTGGAATTCCCAAGAGGTCAGTCATATAGAACAACTGAGGGAGTCTTAGACAGAATCCATTGGAATGCTTCATACCAATTCCCTGATAGCACAGTGTACTGGGATGTCAACTGTAATACTTTTATCACACACAGCAGGGGTTTGAATCCCGGGAATGGTAGTAAGTTGTATGCATAATCATACCCCACTACCGTACTGAGTTTGTGAGAATGTTCAGATAGAAAGCTGTATGCATAATTAGACCAAACTGTACAGATTTTGCTAGACTGTTCAGATAGTACGCTGTAAGCATAATCATAACCATCAACTGTACAGATTGTGGCAGTATGTTCCGGTAGTAAGCTGTATGCATAGTCATACCTCTCAAATGTTCTGATCTGTCCAGCATGTCCAGATAAATGGCCCATATCTTCTGCCCGGTAACCTATTCCCCTGACAAATCGGTGTGATGAACCAAGAAATGTAGGTAGCTTATACTGACATATAATGGATAGTCAGACCTGAACATAGTCAGAGAATCTATATGAAAACAAACCTGTCACTGTAGCATCTCACCCAAAGTGTATGACAGCTATTCCAAAATATGTCACATTCACACCTGCATCCTGTCAAGCCTTGACCAGAGTGTGTGCAATTACGGATTGTTAGGTATGTGTATAACATCAACATGGAATCTGGGAGTATGTGTAGTATTTGTCAGGTCATGTTAACACATATCTTCTCCAGAGCTATAACAGGTAAGAGGTGTAGACTGTAGTTACAACACAGTTCACTCATATACTTGTCTACAAGCATGGAATCTGGGCGTATGTGTAGAATCTGCCAGGTAGTGTTAACAAAGAATTTCCCCACAGCTATTACAAGTAAGAGGTGTAGACTGTAGGTACAGCACAGTTCACTTATATACTTGTCTACAAGCATGGAATCTGGGAGTATGTGTGGAACTTGTTAGGTAATGTTAACAATGATTTCCTCAACAGCTATAACAGGTAAGAGGTGCAGACTATATGTAAGACACAGTCCATGTAGATACTAATCTACAAACATACCATTGTACAAAGTAAGGCCATTGGGTAATGTAATAATACATGTAAGGGGCAGATCACTGCAGTGACTAAGAAAGTTGTGAAACTACAGGGGTATATTAGATGTTAATTGACCTCTCTCTCTCATTCCCACCATATGTGCTAAAATAACCTCATTACACACCTCAATGGGTACGTATACACTCCACACTTTTGTTGGGACATATATCCTATTGGAATATGCTCTCTCTCTTAACAATAACACTGAAGCCAATGGTGAGCAGTGTCTTTACTTGATAGCTTAAACATAAACGCAGCCAGTGGAGATTTGGATCTGGCTGTCAAAGATTGCTATTGTGATGTTTGTAGCAGCAAGCAGTGATAGGTATGGCCAGCCTTAGGCATAGGATGCTGCTTAGGTTGCCACTTAGCCAGGGCAGTTGTTTGATTTTTTTTAACATAAACTGGTGGCTGCTTTAAGCAGCCATACCTGCAATGCTCTGTGGGCATTGCAGTCTTCTAATTTTTCAAGCAATTTGCTCCATCTCACCTATGAAATATATAATGACGTACAGAATCTCAAAGCTATGTGGGGTTCTGTGACTCGTAACAGTCAGGATATGTGTTTCAGGGGGTCAGACAAAAAGCTGCAGTATATAGTTTGTAGAAGATACATATTTTTTGTTTTGAAAGGCACAGTCAGAAAACCATACTTATATGTCTCAACTGTTCCCTCTTTTCACAACAGTGGTGCCCACATACCTCTCATCTGTATACATTTTTACAGAATGTCCAGATTTTTGCCTCATATTTTTGGTCTGTTTCTCATAGAATTGTTATTTCTGGAAAATCATTGGCAAATCATTGAGGGTTGAAGTCAGAAAATATAGACAGACATTTGAGTTTCAGACTTCATACCCTTCAGAAAATTCATGCTAATTCAATACCTGTTATTCTATCGACTTTCTAAGTTTATAAGAGCAATACTTAAAAAAAAAGTGTCCCTATTTTTGGGCCTTTGTCCCCCCGTTATTTATGGCTTTGTCCAGATTTATTTTTGTAAGAGGTTGAGAGGTATGGATGCTCAATATTACAGTTACATATTTCTTATTCTTCAGAAAAAATGTGTGTTGATGTAGAACCTGTTGTTCTATTAACTGTTTAATTAAAGCAGTCATTTAAAAAATAAAAGTGTGATTTTAGGCCTTTGTACCCCTATTACTTTTGGCTTTATCCCTCTTTCTTCATCAAAAATGATGACAGCTTTGCTTTGTACTGTCCCTGCTGTTCATAGAAGCTTATTTTAGCTGTAGACAGTGTGACCATTATTTCTTTAACTTTCCTTACAATCAGACATCAGTGGTGTGCACAGGTCTTTTTAATTTGTGTGGAGGCTGAGGACATTGTGGTTTCTATTTTTTTTTTTACTTTTCTCAAAATCTTTGAAGGTATGTATAGACGGTTGCTATAATTTGTGTAAGTGCAGTGTACTATTTAGAAATAGCAAGATGGGCTACATTACCATGGCTGTTTTTTTTTTTTTTTTTTGCTTGTTTTTAACTTCCTGACAATTAAACAGCAGATGCATATACAGGTCACTCTGTTTTGATGGGTAGGGGTAAGAAGACATGTTGCTTTATGTAAGTCTGATGGCACTAGGTTGCCGTATGTTACTGTGTTCAGTCTGTTGTTTCAGTTTTGTCTCAGCTTGACAGGGAGGTACAAAGACGGCAACTGTCTTTTGGTAGCAGCAATGAGAATGCAAGTCAGATATGATTTACATATACTTATATACATTTGTCTTTTTAGTTTATTGTTAACTACTATTTTGTCAGCCTTGAATACTAAGTCTTAAACACAATTTATTTGTTCCTTGAAAGAAAAACATAAATAAACTGAATCTCTTTCCATTCTTGTGATTTTTGTTCAGGCAAATCATTGGATACAAAGGCAAGACAAATACTCTAAATTGCATCTCAGAGCATCTATAACCCATTGCTTTCTACAGGCCTAGTGGCCCCTAGGCCACAGCCTAATACAGATATTTTCCTACACAGTTATTACAGTAATGTCTTGATGAGTTAGAGTGTGTTGAAAGAATGTAAGAAAAAAATGAGTACATTTCTTTCCTTCCCTACAATTTTTGTTCATTCAAACCACTGGATCAAAAGGTTAAAAAATGTTCTAAAAAGAATGCAGCTCCGGACATCTAGACAAATATGACTTTTGGGACTCTAGTGGCCCTTAGACCCCAGGACTAAGTCAGGTATTTCTTACAAAGTTATTATAGTGCAGTCTTGATCAGTTTGGGTGTGCTGAGAGGATGCAAGAAAAATCAAAATTCAGAGAGTATAACTCAATTTCTTTTCATAATTTATAATTTTGTTTAGACATAAAATGTACCACAAACCATCTATAAACTTATGGCTTCTGGGGCCTATTAGTCCCCAGGCTTCCTGCATAATTTGATTGTTTACTTCACAGTTATTACAATGCACTTTTGGCCAGTTAGAGTGTTGAAAAAGTGCCAAAAAAAAACAAGGTTGGAGAGTAATACTAAATTTCTCACGTTGTGCTTGTTTTTTTTTTTTTTTTGTCTAGGCCATCATTAGTTCAAAAGATATATAACCCCCCCCCAATTTAATTTGATCATTTATTCCACGGTTATTACATTACACTCTCTGACAGTTATGCCGTGTTGAAAGGATGCAAGAATACACATCTGAAGAGCAATATCTAATTTATTTCCTTCGTCAAGATTTTGTTCAGGCATCACTGGATCAAAAATGTTGCATGGAAAACTAAAATTTACATCGGAGCATCTAGAACCCAGGCAGCTTTTTATGGTTTACTTTAGTTATTTCTTTTACAGTTATAACAGTAACATCTGCTTCACTTAGAATGTGTTGAAGAGATGCAGAAAAAAAATCTGAAGAGTAAGGCAAAATGTGCAAAGAGGTAGAAAAAAGTAATCTGAAAAAGGTGAAAAGGCTATGCTGGGGGGTATGGGCAGTAGGTAGTAAGTAGGGAGTGGTGCCTTGGATCCCTTTCACTTATGGCACCATTTCACCCATGGCCAACCCTGGTGATAGGTACAAGGCTCTGACAGACAGATAAATCAGCAAACTCTGCTGAACATAATTTAGAGAAGATGGGAGTCAGCACTAGGGTGAAGGGCTAGGACAAGGAAACTAGCATTAAACTTAGGAAGCAGAATGTTGTTAGTTAATACCTTTCTTGTTACAGAGGAGAGTATGGGTAAGAGTGTTCTGCATAATTTACTTAAGAAAAAGTTTTCTGTACTACAGTTTCAGCATGTATTGTAAGTGACAAAGTGAGATACAAGATGAGTCCAAATATTTTTGCTGGATGATGTGGGAGATGATTTTGTTTAAGGGATCTTTTAGGAGCAAAGCGTGCGGGGGGGGGGGGGGGTGTTCAGCCAGCATACTGGAGGTTGCAAACACAAGTCCTACAGATCATGGTGGTCAGTGGCTTTGCTTGTTTTTGGAGGCCAAATACCAAATATTAGGAAAGTCAGCTTAAAATTTATCTTATAGTTTAGGAAAATAAGTATCCACATTTAATAAAATCATGTCATCTGTGTACAAAGTAAAGCTTAAGAAGGAGAGTTCTTGCTTGAGGTACTTCATAAACACAGATAAGTGGACTTGGTCTATCATCTCTGTGATACATCACAGTGGAAAGTGCCAGCATCGGGAAAGAAACAATTTATTCACAGTCAATATGTTCTATATGACAGGCAACTAGTTCTTGGGTCCCCACTGAAAATTTAAAGACATTAAATGGACTCTGTGGGACTGAAAACATGTATGTGTGATTAGTGGAAGATACATACTACACATCTCCTTCTCTTAGTTCAATGAGTGTGGGGTTGCATCTCTCATACTGGGGAATGATGGGGGCTTGTCCTCTACAAAATAATTTTAATATATAACAAATTACAGCCATGGTGTAATTAACTGGCCCCAATAAGATTTGAATAATTTGGACAAGAAAACAAGAATAATGTCTTATGCTCATATCAAATGTATAAAAACAGTGCATAACAATACCATATATCCTTTACTTTGAAGGAGGTATGGACCTGCTCAAAACTGACTAGGTGTATACATCTGCAATAGTGGAACTGCATACATACCTTCTGACCTCACCAGGAAGGCATGAGGAGAATTCTAAGGTGACATATTTGCTTCATTTAGCAGAAGCATTTTGGAGTAAAGTCAGAATGGAAATTAAAGAAGTAGACAAGAATCAGATAGCAAATTAAAGTGCAAAAAACAATAAAAAACAAATATAAAGAAAATGATCAGAATAGAAGGAAAGAAAATTGGAAAAGTCCACAAATCTTGTACCAAGTACAGAAAACGTCTGGAACAACTTCATGTTGACCAAGATTTCACACAGGAATGGTTAAGGAGAGGTGACCAAAAAAAAAGATGAAAGGCTTTTAATGGCAGTCCAAAATAGTGGACTCCATACATGTTGCTGTAGAAAATTCATTGAAAAAGTTGGAGAAACATACACATGACAGTTCTGTGATGGAGTTTTTACACATCTTGTTGCTGGCTGTGATAGATATACTCATCACTGAGGATCTGTACACTGAAAGGCAGAACAATGTGACAAGACTGTTACATTGGGGATTGTGCAAACTGCACTATAGAACTAGTTGAGAAGCATTGAAGATTTCAAGACATGAACCATGAAGCATTATCAACAATGATGACGTTTATACCACATGGGATCACCCATTACCTACAGTTGAAAAAATATATGCATGGAAAAAAGATATAATAGTCCAAGCAAAAAAACACAAAAGTTGCACCAATCATTGAAATTACTACACCACACAAACATAGTATTTTACATATCAACAGGCACAAACTATTAAATTACCAGGCTTTGCAAGTAGAAATGGCAGCAATGTGGAAGAAAGAGATCCAGAAAGTTTCAGTCATAGTAGCAGCAACATGACTAATAAGAAAGAATTTACATTCATACCTAAACATGTTACCAGTGCATGTAACCCCATATGAATGGCAGAAGAAGGCAATTCTGGGCACATTACAGGTGCTGAGAAGAGCACTCTTGTCAGACATCAAATACTGAAACAATACTGATTTCATGAACTTTAACTATACTCTGACTTATGAATAAAATTAATTTCTGTCAATGTAGGTTAAAAAAACCTACGGATTTTGAGAAATTAAACTGGCAGGCTACCACCTATATGTATCAGGAAAGCCCCCCCCCCTTCTGCAGTATATGTAGTTATCAGTGCTTCTGGACAAATAAGGAGTCTCTGGGCAGTTAGCTACCTGTATCTCCTACAAAAGCACTTGTTTCAAGTGCAGTACAAACTATTCTTGTCCTGTTCAGTTCTTAATACAAGATTAGGTTAATGGTTTGTACTGCATTTGGATGACTGTTTATTAAAAGGAAAGAAATCACCACTACAGTTGTATCACAGTTAAAAGTACAGCAGAAACAACCACTGTTAGAGAGGGGAGCAGGTACTAATATGTGACTCCTCCTGAATCCTGAGACAGTGACAACTACAGAGAAATCAGCAGGGCCTGGATTTAATCCCTGCACAAGGTTTATTGTTTTTCTTTTCTATTCAGTTGTTAAATTTAAGAAATGAGGCTATCACATATGGGCATATACCTTTAAATGCTGGTGACCTAGCTACAGTGATTAGCATACCCCATGGTACACAGACGTTGCATAGAATTCAGTCTAGAATTTAACGTTCATAGAGATTAGAACACATCTACAATATGTGAGCTGTTTGTAAGGCCTCCTGACATGACAGCTGGTAAGGGAGGTATTCAATGCTGAAAGTTGCAAGGGATTTAACCTACATGTATGACCGAAGAGAGGGTATTCAGAGCTGTAACATCCGAAGCCAGTCTATAAACTATTGGGAAGAGCTTTCACCCACAAGGCATGACTTCAGAAACAGAAAGAAAGTTACCTGTCTATTGTTACAGCAAATTGTCATAGCACTGTACATTTTCTGTATTTCCAAGAAGGCTATTTAAAGTTTTCCTTTTCTTTACAAAAGCTCCCAAAGAACCCCCTTTATTTTGTTCCTTTACTTGCCCTGAAATAGTTTCAATCTGTTGTTTAATATATTGAGACAGCAGCCAATGCATTGAAATATTTTTATTCTTCTACACTTATTTTTGTCTTGATTAGACTCTCATAATGATGGTTTGCCACCCAGGGCAGCGTATTTAATTAAAGTTAGTTTTTGTAGTTTTGAGCATAACCCCTCCCCTTTCTGGTTGGCCACACCCCTTCCCTTGACTCCACCCATTCAGCTGTCTCCTGCAGCCCCCCTTTGATTTGAAGTCACCAGCCGCCACTGCCTAACTCCTTGGCTTGCACTAAACTATTCCTACTCTTATACTGTTGGGACCTGACTCACATGCTGGGGAAAACTGGGATTCACTATCCTTCCCTTCATTTGCATAGGATTGCCTGCTAGTGCATAGTTACATGTCTCACACTGTGCCTCCCCCCTTTGCAACCACTACTCACTGGCCAGATTGTCTTCTGCCTGCCATTGACTTGCATGTCAGAAAATTGATTTTAGTTAGACTGCTTATTTTAGGTTTATTTTATTATTTCTCCCCCGATCCCATTTGCACTCCACTGCCCTACACTTAAAAGATCAGCTAAAAAAATAAAAGTTGATTTTTGCATTTTTATTATATTTTTTTTCAATGCCAATGGCCTTATACTTGACCACTGGCATGCTTACTACATGATACGCAGCCTTTATTTGGGGCTGTCACAACTCCATTTTTGCAGATAGCACTAGTCTTGCACGGACTGTTGCAAACTTCCTGGATTGCAAAATCACCTCATTTGCATAGATTTCTCCTGCAAATGGGGTAATTTGCATACCAGGGCTTAGTCCGTGCAGGATTAGTGCAGGAGCACTCATGCACGCTCCTGCAGGCTGTTCCTGGATCGCATGGCAGACATATTGCCTGCTTGAGCTCCTGCACTGATCTTGCACTCCATGCAAGCTTTTGAGAATCCGGGGGTATGTCTTTTCTTTAAACTATCTTTACTTAAAGAATTAAGGTACTCTTCATCATATCCCCTCTTCAAAAACAAACCTGTTATAAAATTAAATTCTCCTATAACACTTTTATCACTGGTAGTCATTCTACTTGCCCGTATGATCATCATGGAAGGAACAGAGTTAGAAGTAGAACCTATGATTTCGGTTATTAATGTTACGTCAAAATTCTTAGTTTGTAAAAGAGGATTCAGGTACTAAAGTTAATTTTTTGGATGTATGTTTGGAATGGGGCTATGATTCAAAACAGTTTGAAAGTATGATACACATTTTTTATTAAAAAAAAATATACCGAAAGGACAGTATATATGGGTAAGTAGAATGACCACAACTCCAAGTTAGGTCAAGTTTCCTGTACACACTTTTTTTTTTTTTTAGTTTGACATTTCCTCCCAAGCCTTTTATTCTCTGCATTGCATATATAACTGTTAGTTGTTACTTTAGCATTTTAATTATTCTCACATTTGTTTTCTTTTTCTTTTTATTATTGTGCCATGTTTGAATGGAGATAGTGTGATGCACTGCTTTCCTTGAATCACTCTTGAGAATGGTAATGAAAGACATCTGAAAACAAGCATTCGTCCTGAATCTTCCTATATGTTTGAATCCATAGAGCACTATGGGTAGTTTATGCTGCACTCATAAGTCTGACAATGCATCGAGAATGCATCCTAAATGAAAGTCTATAAAGGGTGTTTTTTTGGTAACATTATTTGTCAAAAAATAATTTCATGATAACAACATGAGTATGCACATATCCCACTTACTTAGCAACAATGACAAGCATTTTATTAAATGCACCTCCTCCAACATGTGAACTTAAAGATCAACTTCCCTTATATGGAATCTATTAATGATAGAAAGAAAAGTAATAATGAAATGTTTGAAAAAGTCAAATCCATTTAAAATTACAAGCTGCTCAGTTACCAGTGTGTATGAAAGAGAATCTAATGAGATTTTTTTTAAGAACTAGTGGATAAAATGAATGAGAATACATATAAACATGAAGTTGAAACAAAAAGTATTGCTGCTTACTTGCATTCTGCTCCCCCAAACCTTATACCTACTTCATTGTTTCTTTGCATTTTTCCACCTTATTGAAGACTTAAATTGCACTGCAACCTCAGTCAATACATTGCAGGGCCCTTCTTTTCACTGCAATAGCATTCTCAAAGCCTTTGTTAAACAGCCCTTCTTCTAGCTGGCAATCATCTCCTTCTAACATGCCCTGAGACCTTCATATTTAACTCCACCCAACTCACTTTTCCTCATACAGTATCCAAATAGATGCCTACACCCTGATATTATGCATATTGTAGCTGTACTGTTACTGTCTTCTTATAGTGCACTGCTTTAATCACCTTCTTCTGTTTTCAAAGTAACATATCTATTTTTCTTCAATAGTCTCAGTCCTCACCACTGGCACCAGTCAGGGATGTACACTGTGAGGATGGCAAGGTACACACACAGTATTATGAGACATAGCTCTCTGCATCAAGTGCAATTTCCCTTAAGAATACACAGAGATCACAATCAGTCTGGTTTGTCCCTGTTTCTCCAGATCCCTAATAACACTCCCACTGGCACAGCTACAGAGTCAAGATATCAGCTGAGTGGCCAAGACAAGACCTGCAGCACTCTGTCCGTCCAGCTTTGTGTCCCTGCCCAAGTAGCTGCCACACACCCTCTTTGAGGTTTGATGGATACACACACACACACACACACACACACACACACACACACACACACACACACACACACACACACACCTGGGAAAGGCTGGCACAGGTTTACTAACTCTGCCCACTTTTGCTCAGATTATAACATAGTTATCACTGCCATAAGCCAGCTCCTTGTCAGCTGCATTAAGGCCCTTAACAAAAGGTGTCCAATCTTACTGTGTAACATTACTATTAATACAAATGGTAGTTTGACCAAGAACAAGGCTTTTAGGAGTGGCCCACAGTGTCACCAAATAAATATGCAAGTATTCTCAGAACGTAAATATCTCTAGACAGATCAGCCACACTGAAATGTTTAAATATATTTAATAATAAATAATAAATGAACAAAACAATCCAGCCACTGGGGATGCACAAGCCAGTGCATTTCTTCACGCCGATCCCAAACCCAGATAAATGGGGAGGGTTGCGTCAGGAAGGGCATCCGGCGTAAAACATTTGCCAAATGAGATATGCAGAAAAGAATACAGATTTACATACTGGATCGGTCAAGGCCCAGGTTAACAATGACCACCACCAGTACAGTTAGCCAACAGGGTGCTGGCGGAAATTGGGCAACTGTTGGCCGAAGGAGAAGAAGAGGGGGAAGGCATGCCCGAATGCAGGAAGAGAGGAGAAAGGTTAGGAGTGTGGTAGTGAGGGTAGGAACTTTGAATGTTGGCAGTATGACTGGTATAGGGAGAGATCTAGCTGATATGATGGACTGAAGGAAGGTTGATATATTGTGTGTGCAAGAGACCAGATGGAAGGGAAGTAAGGCCAGGTGTATTGGAGGTGGGTTCAAATTGTTCTCTCATGGTGTGGATGGGAGGAGAAATTTGATAGGGGTTATCCTGAAGGAACAGTATGCCAAGAGTGTTTTGGAGGTGAAAAGAGTGTCAGATAGAGTGATGTTTATGAAGCTGAAAATTGATGGTGTAATGATGAATGTTGTTAGTGGACATGCTCTGCAAGTTGGGTGTGTGATGAATGAGAAAGAAAAATTTTGTGGTGAGTTGGATGAAGTGGTGATGACTGTACCCAAGGGTGAGAGAGTGGTGATTGGAGCAGATTTCAATGGGCATGTTGGTGAAGGGAACAGAGGGGATGAGGAAGTGATGGGTAGGTATGGTGTTAAGGAAAGGAATGCAGAAGGTCAGATGGTAGTGGATTTTGCAAAAAGCATGGACATGGCTGCGGTGTATACATATTTTAACAAGAGGGAGGAGCATAGGGTGACATACAAGAGTGGAAGGAGATGCACACAAGTTGATTATATCCTATGCAGGAGGGCCAGTTTAAAGGAGATTGGAGACTGTAAAGTGGTGATGGAGGAAAGTGTAGTTAGGCAGCATAGAATGGTGATCTGTAGAATGACGTTGGTGTTCAAGAAGAGGAGGAGGAGTGTAAGGGCAGCACCAAGGATCAAATGGTGGAAATTGAAAAAGGGTGATTGGTGGAGTTCAGAGAAGAGTTAAGATGGCCACTGGGTGGCAGTGAAGAGTTACTGAACAGCTGGGTAACTACAGCAGTGCTAGTAAGGGAGACTGCTAGAAAGGTGCTTGGTGTGACATCTGAACAGAGGAAGGAGGACAAGGAGACCTGGTGGTGGAATGAGGAAGTACAGGAGAGTATACAGAGAAATAGGTTGGCAAAGAAGAAGTGGGATTGTCAGAGAGATGAAGAAATTAGACAGGAGTATAAGGAGATGAGGTGCATGTCAAAGAGAGAGGTGGCAAAGGCTAAGGATAAGGTATATGGAGAATTGTATGAAGGGATGGACACTAAGGAGGGAGAAAAGGACCTGTACCTATTGGCAAGACAGAGAGACCAAGCTAGGAAAGATGTGCAGCAGGTAAGGGTGATAAAAGTTAATAAGGTAAACGTACTCACAAGGAGAGTGCATTGAACAGATGTAAAGAGTACTTTGAGGGGATGATGAATGAAGGGAATGAGAGAAAGAGAGAGAGAGAGAGAATGTTAGATGATGTGGGGATAGTGAATCAGGAAGTCCAACGGATTAGCAAGGAGGAAATAAGGATAGCAATGAACAGGATGAAGAATGGAAAGGCTGTTGGTCCAGATGGCATACCTGTGGAAGCTTGGAGGTATTTAGGAGAAATGGCAGTGGAATTTTTCACCAGATTGTTTAATGAAATCTTGGCAAGTGAGAGGATGCCTGAGGAGTGGAGAAAAAGTGTTTTGGTACCGATTTTTAAGAGTAAGAGTGATGTGCAGAGCTGTAGTAACTACAGAGGGATAAAATTGATCAGTCACAGTATGAAATTATGGGAAAGAGTAGTAGAAGCTAGGTTAAGAAGGGAGGTGATGAGTAGTGATCAGCAGTATGGTTTCATGCCAGAAAATAGCACTGCAGATGCAATGTTTGCTCTGAGAGTGTTGATGGAGAAGTACAGAAAAGGTCAGAAGGAGTAGCATTGTGTCTTTATGGACTTAGAGAAAGCATATGACAGGGTGCCTAGAGAGGAGTTGTGGTATTGTATGAGGAAGTCGGGAGTGGCAGAGAAATATGTAAGAGTATTACAGGATATGTATGAGGGTAGTGTGACAGCAGTGAGGTCTGCAGTGGGAATGAAGGATGCGTTTAAGGTGGAGGTGGGATTACATCAAGGATCAGCTCTGAGCCCTTTCTTATTTGCAGTGGTGATGGACAGGTAGACAGACAAGATCAGACAGGAGTCCCCATGGACTATGATGTTTGCAGATGACATTGTGATATGTAGTGAGAGTAGGGAACAGGTTGAGGAGACCCTGGAGTGGTGGAGATATACTCTAGAGAGGAGAGGAATGAAGGCCAGCAGGATTAAGACAGAATATATGTGTGTGAATGAGAGGGAGGATAGCGGAATGGTGAGGATGCAGGGAGCAGAATTGGCAAAGGTAGATGAGTTTAAATACTTGGGATCAACAGTTCAGAGTAATGGCGAGTGTTGAAGAGAGGTGAAGAAGAGAGTACAGGCAGGGTGGAGTGGGTGGAGGAGAGTGTCAGGAGTTATTTGTGACAGGCGAGTACCAGTAAGAGTGAAAGGGAAGGTCTACAAGAGGGTAGTGAGACCAGCTATGTTATATGGGTTGGAGACAGTGGCATTGACAAAAAGGCAGGAGTCAGAGCTGGATGTGGCAGAGTTAAAGATGTTAAGATTTGCACTAGGTGTGATGAGAGTAGACAGGATTAGGAATAAGTATATGAGAGGGTCAGCCCAGGTTGGATGGTTTGGAGACAAAGCCAGAGAGGTGAGATTGCATTGGTTTGGACATGTGCTGAGGAGGGATGCTGGTTATATTGGGAAAAGGATGCTAAGAATGAAGCTGCCAGGTAAGATGAAAAGAGGAAGGCCTAAGATAAGGTTTATGGATGTGGTGAGAGAGGACATGCAGGTGGTTGGTTTGACAGAGCAAGATGCAGAGGACAGGAAGAAATGGAAACAGATGATCCACTGTGGTGACCCGTAATGGGAACAGCTGAAAGAAAAAGAAGAAGAAGAAAAGAACAAGACAATGGTAAATATATATTTACAGTGAAATCAGAGTTCAAAATCACAGGAAATATTTAAAACAACATTGCAAGATAATCTCAAATAAATGAAGACAAATATCTAAAGTAAGCTTTTCTATATTCCTGACTATACCTAAGTGAGTTACTATTCCCTAGAAACTTACAGAGCAAGGCAGATGTAGTGAATGGATCTTCTCTAGTTGTTGTGAGGTCAAAGACAGAATACAGAATGCAGTGTCTCTCTCAGATAGTTCTCAAATTCATATATCAAATACTACTGCTGGGCTAGCTTGCAGAATGACAGAATTTCTCGTCATCTGACTTCTTGTCCCCTGGCCCAAAACAACCATTGATAGCAACTGGTAGCATTTATCATCTACCTGTAAAACTACATAGACAAGCATTTTTCCTCGAATCCTTGACAAATGCTAAAAGTCATAAAACAATAAAACACTTCCAAGCAATGCAGAAAGCTCCCTAGTGTTAGACATTGTGTCCCCTTGCTGCATGAAAACTGATTTATTATGTAGCCATAAAGTAATTTAATTTCAGCTATTTTTTGGAAGTTTACTAGACTGAGGGTAACCTACTGTATCCCAGTTTCCACTATTAAATATATACATTTAAACAGTTACAATAGTGCTTGTACATTTCTGTTCTTTTCTAGTAGGGCACACTGTGGAGCCATTTTAAATGCAAGCTTTTTGCAAATACCATTTTTAAACACACACATCTATACACACAAGTTTGAAATACACATAATGTACAGTTCCAATACAACTGTAGCACAAGCATCTTATGTACATCATGTTGATATTCACAAATGACATGTAATTATTTACAAAATCCCAGCTAGCTGTGCTGGCAATATCTCCATCCATCACACTTCTTCCCCCCTCGAACACCCAAGCTAGTTTTTCAAGTGCACCTTGAGAAACTTTGTTTGAGAAGGATGAGCCTATTTGGAAATATATTATCCCATACCCTGTCTTGATATCCCAGCTGCCTTGGCATTTCTGACCCCATTATAGTGCTGCACTGTTATATCATATGCATTCAACCCTAGGCTCCACCATAGTAATCTGGGATTTTGCTGGTTGCCTCCCTGTAGCCATAGATCCCCCTCAGGCTTCTCCTGCCTCCTACAGTAAATACTTAGCACCAGGACCTTCATACCATGGTAAGGTTTCGTGGTATTAACATGGTACAGTTGATGCCCCTGCCCTCCTGCCTAGCAGTTCTACCAGATAGTTAACATTACTGACCTTCCTTACCACCTCGAAGGATCTCTACCAAGCTGCCTACAGCTTGTTGCGTCTGACAGGAATGAGAACCATAAACTGTCGCCTCACAGCATACTCTCTAGCTAGAGGATTCCTGTCATAACAGACCTTTTTCTGCTGTTGGGCTTCTGCCAGGCTCTCCTGGGCCAAGTCTATGAGTTCCCTGAGCCTTGTCCTGAGGTTTAAGACATATGCCACAACAGACTCCTTGTGGGATTCACACTCACCCTCGCAATCTTCACCAATCAAATCTAGAAGTCCCCCTCACCCTTTCACCATAAAACAACTCAAAAGGTGAAACAATGTAGATTCCTGGGGCACCTCTCTGTAAATAAACAACAGATGAGGCAAATATTTGTCCCACTCTCTCTTACACTGGTCTGCAAATGCCCATAGTATGGTCATTAGTATAGAGATTAAAATCTCCAAAAGACCATTAGTCTGGGGATGGTAGGTGGTGGTCTTTTGGTGCTTTACCCTAGTCTTTCCACAGACAAGCCAGCAGGTCTGACATGAAATTGGCACCTCTGTCCATCAGTATTTCTTTTGGGAAGCCTACCCTGATGAAAATCTCTAACAAAGCATTTGCCACCTTTTCTGCCTTAATGGAGGACAGAGCCACTGCCTCAAGTTATCTGATAGCATCTACTACAGGTCTAGTTCACATTGTCATAAGCCAATAATATCGAATACGATATTGTCGGCACGGCAATGTCGAAAGTCCAGAACATTGCACAGGTAAACGGTAATCTCCATAAGGGGGAGATTTCCATTTACCTCAATGTAGTGGTCTCGGAGTTAGTATATTTAAGTAGGGGTGTGTGGGGAGTGCAGAGGGGCTTGCCCCCCTGCCTACGCTAGTTAGTTATTTTGTAGTGATTTCTTTTTTTTTACGTTATTCGAAATTTTACTACTTCGATCAATAAAGTTCGACCTTTATTGATTCGATGTAGTAAAATTTCGATAACATGATATAGATGCTTTGCTACTACTAGAACATACTGCTTCCATGTGGAACTTGGAGTATTCAGACACCCCACAATATTCACAGCTACCCTCTGAAATGGGTCCTCAATCAGAAGCAAAGGCATCAAATGAGCTTTGACCTTGTCTCCTGCCTTGCCTACCTTTTAGCACTGCTCACAGGTCCTGCAGTACCCTGTTACATCTCTGGAAATCCCAGGCCAATAAAAGTTCTGCATAATATGCTCTTTGTATGTTTTATGCCATATGAACTGCAAAGGGAATGTCATGGGCTATAGCTAGAAGTGGCAGATGGTATGCTCTGGGTACTGCTAACTGCTGTATTCTCTCACCCTCTAGCCCTCCCTCAGGGGTTCACTCTCTATATAGTAACCCTTTGTCCTAGTATACAGATTCCCCTTTTCCTTTAAAATCAGGCATCTCTCTGGCTACCTCCCTCAAGCCCTGTAATAAAGGGTGTGAGAGCTGAGCCTGTCTCAACTCTCTCTTTGTAACCCTTCCCAGCTCCCCTTCCACAGAAAGTCTGGTATCCTCTGACAGCAGTGCCTCACTGTCAGCCTGGGTACTAATACTCACCTCTGCCATTGCAGTCACTCTGTTCAAGGGAACGCCAGTTCCCACAAGCAGCTGTAGCTCACCTTCAGCCCTGAAGTAGCCACCTCACCAGTCCTGGTTTCAAGTGTGCAGTCTGTCTGGTCTCCCCCCAAGACTACCAGACCCACATGTTTGTCTCCAAGCCTGACTACATGTAACTACATGCCAAAATCATTCCCTATCAGGACACCTCACGGATATCCTCAAACACACCTACCTGCTTGCTTCATTTTCCACCCTCCCAGTCAAGGTGAACCCTAGCCAAAGGTATTTGGAATGGGGTCCCTCCAAAAGCTCTGATTGGAGTAGACTGCCCAACCAAGTAGTTCTCCTATTTAACCATTGCAGGCTTCACAATGGTAAGATCAGAGGCTGTATATCTCTTAGCAGTGGCCTGTTCTCCATCTACTAAGATACGATATAACCTCTTGTTCTAGTTTGGTACCCTTGTTGTCTCCAGACAATGTACTGCTGGCATTCTGTAATTCCCACTTACTGGCTGTCCCCCCTTTTGCTCCCCACTTTTCCTCAATGGACATCTGCATTCTACATGCCCCACTGGTTACATTTAAAACATTTAACCCTTGATCCTGGTCATGTAACTGAACTTGTGGCTTCCACTGTTACTAGCAGACTCTGTTGGGGTGGTTTAGGCTGCCCACCATGGGTTCCCTTACACCCATGAGTATCACTGGGGATACCTTTCCTGTGCAGTGATGCCCTGCTTGCTAGGTATAGGTCTCCCTTTTTCCCAAACTCATCTGCAGTATTACATTCTCTATCTGCTAACCAGATTCTCATGTCCTCAAGCAAAGTGCTAAGGGCTTGTTCCCTCACCAAAAGATCTGACAGCCCTTCAAAAGTGGTGACCTGACACCCACTCACCCATCTATGAAAATAAGTGCTTAGTTCAGCAATATATTCCACACACTTTCATCTGCCCCACATCTATACTCATAAAATTAGTTTCTATAAGCTTCAGGTGTTAACTTAAAACACTGTAATAAACAATTTTTAACAGCATTATAATTTAAAAATTCAGAATCAGACAATTTAGAAACCGCAGTTACATCTTTACCATGAAGTAAGGGGGTCATGAACCGTACCCAGAGCCCTTGGTCAACATTATACTGCTTACATACCCTTTCAAACACAGGAATAAACCTATCAAAATTATCACCCTCTGTAAATTGACGAAGAAATTTACTGACCTTTGGTGCTTCTTGGGTTTGGTTATTCCCTTCCCCGTTACCTCCATGACCCTGGCAAAGAGTCAGCATTTTCTCTTCATGTTGCCTCTGCATCTCATTGTCTTCAGGCTTCAAACATCTCAGTCTCTCTGCTGATTCTAATTGCATTTGTTTCAGTTTCTCCTTTTCTTCAGCCTCCAAACACTGCAATCTCTCTCTGCTGATTCTATTTCCAAACGTTTGGCCTCCAGTTCAAGTCTCTTAACTCCAGATGGATTTTTATGTCCTCTGGGGCAAAATTGAATTGTCCATTTTCTGGGAGTTGTATATCCCCAAGGCCAGTATGGTTGTCTGGTTGCTGGTCTGTGATGCAGCTGTGGCTAAAGCTGCAACCATTTGCACTTTAGTTAGGTTGGTATGCACCAGTCCTTTGTCTCGGCACATCTCAGACGACTGGCTCCTTGTCAGCTTGCCATTCTCCTCTGCTGACATCCTTTCCTGCTCTCCCTGACTAACTAAGCTAACAAAAAAAATAAAACTATTGTGATATGGAACTCTGAGCATTCACTGTTCGGCTGCTTGAGAGTGCAAACACTTTCTTTAGTGACCACTGTTTACAGGCTACAGGAGTTCAATATCCATACCACTGAATCCCAGTATGTGGATATCCCACCACAGCCAACCAAAATATGTGATGCCACATCACTGAACAAGTAATCAAGGAGCCTCAATCCTCACCACTGGCACCAGTAGGGGATGTACACTGAGAGGATGACAAGTATGCACACAGTATTTCTAGATGCAGCTCTCTGCATCAACCAATTTCCCTTAAGAACACACAGAGACCACAGTCAGTCCAGGGCTGGTTTCTACTTCTTTCTCCAGATCCCCAATAAGATTCCCCACTGGCACAGCTATAGAGTTCAGATCTCAGCTGAGTGTACAAGCCAAGACCTCCAGCACCCTCTCTGTCCAGCCAGTGCTTCTTGTCCCTGCCCAAGTAGCTGACATACACACTCTTTGAGGTTTGATTTACACACACACACACACACACACACACACACACACACACACACACACACACACACACACACACACACACACACTCACCAGTGGCAGCTTGTGCCATCAGACTGCAAGACTGCAGCCCACCCAGTTGAAAAGAAAACAGTTTAATTAAAAATATATTTTTAAAATAAACTACTAGCATTTTATTTAAATACTAGCGCTGGCAGCTGAGTTTCCAGTCGAGTCTGACTGACTCGCACAGACCCGGAACTCGGACTGCACATGCTTGGCAAGTTCCGAGGTTTTTTTTTTTCCATCTCTCTAAATGTAAATCTAGACTGTTGTGAAAACTGTCCAGATTAAGGAAAGAAGAAGGAATCAGTGTAATGCCCAGAAAGCTATGCGGTAACCGCACAGTAAAATAGAACGGGGTCGGACTGTTACGTCCACAGTCACGTACATGATGTGGACAGCTGTTTGGCTACTGATTGGTTCTCGCTCTCTTCTCAAAAAAGAAATTGAGAAACAATGAGTACTACTAGCGCAGTGCTTTGGATGATTACAGACAGTGCACTTTCTACGTGCAACAAGTGCAACTATACAGCTTTTTATTTGGGCTTGCCCTGCTGCTTAGTTTCGCGAAGGAAAACCTGAATTTGCAGCTAGAAGGAGACAGACAGTCACTCGTCTAAACTTTGAGGTAGGGAAACAAAATGAAAATAAAATTACAGTCGCTTGTATTATTGATTCACTAAATGAAATCTGGTGGTATGTCAGTCTACTTGCTTGCCTAAGCACTAAGCAGTATTAGTTTATGTGTGTATTTGTGATGGTTTAATTTAAAGGTTTTCTTAGTTGAAGTTGAAGTCGGACAGTTGCTAAGCTTGCTTTGAAATCCACCAACGTGGACCTCTTAACAGCCAGATTGTTTTTTTTTTTCCAGTGGAGTCTGTCACTGTCTAAAGTTTAGTTTTTGTCAGATGTTGCATAGTGGCTTTTTTGTACCCTAATGTCTATATTCAATACACTGATTTTAGCTTCAAGTCAACCGTTTCTTCCTTTCTGGACACTTTGTCTGTAGTTATTCTTATATACAGTATTGTTTCTTATAGCTGTGCTCATATATTGTGCCTTGAATTATACTGTTTTACTTAGTGATGATGCTTTATCTGTTTCTTGTCATAGTTGATTTATGCTATACTTTTCCATTTGAAATGTATATTGCAGTTTCTGTGGAGAGATTTTCTCTGGTGTAAATCAATATTGCCCAGTAGGGATAAGAACAAAATACTTGGATTGGATTGACCAGAACAAGGAATACACATTATGCAAATTTATTTTGTAATGGGCAGCTTTTGTAAATGCATCTTATAAGTAGGCATCTTATGTGGTGTCCTTATATAGCAAACCATGTCCATGAAACTAAATGGGCAAACAAAATAGTAATTGTTTTTTTTATTTTATTTCTAGTCAGCATATCATTGCTGAAGCTTAGTAGTCTTTTTTGTAATAAGCATCCTTTTTTTTTTTTGCAATGATATGATGAAGCAGGTGACTTCTTTATATGCCTCTAAGAGAAGTGAGATAAAGTAGAAGGTTTATATGATAGAAAGGAAGTTATTTGGCAAAAGAGCCATAATGGTCAGAAAAGATCATTTTTTTGTAATTTTTTGTAATTTATTATTTATACATGTGTGGTGTGCTGTTTACGGAATGTGTAGAAACTTTTATTGGGAAGTGCATGAATAATTATGATTGGAAGTTTTCCAAAGTGGTTAAAGTGAGTTCATGCTGTAGCAGGTTCAATGACCTGGGTTTGTTTGTTTGAGGTTAGGCAGGCTTTTTAATTTGCATTTATTTTTTGTTTAATTAATGTGTGTGTGTGTGTGTGTGTGTGTGTGTGTGTGTGTGTGTGTGTGTGTGTGTGTGTGTGTGTGTGTGTGTGTGTGTGTGTGTAAAAAGAGTGATTGCACATGTGTGAATCTACATGGTTGAAGTAAAAATTTTATACAGTGAGTGCAGGTAAGGTAAGTAGGAGTGAGCATGAAAATGAATGACAGAAAAGATGATTGCGGAAGATTACATTATAGCATACAGTGTGCATGTACAAGTATCTGTGAGAACAGTAAGGGCTAGGTTAGGGGGTTAGATAATATATTTAGACTATTGCATGTTTGGTATTGTGTGTGAAAGTGATCTATGTTCATTTGTCTTCTGTAGTAGTTGTGTTAGGGAAACATTTCTAATAGTATAATGCGCAGGGTTAGGGTTATATTTACCAAATGCAAGTAAGTTGGTGCAGGGGGGTGGCACTCACCCTTACTGAAGTACATACCTCTCAAACTCTTTAGTGCAAAACATTTGGTCAAACCCTAAAATAATAGAGGGACAAAGGCCCAGAAAATAGGGACAGATTTTAAATATTGCTCTTACAAACTTAGAAAGTTGCTACAATAGCTGGATTTGTGTCATCATGCATTCCCTGAAGGATATGAAGTCTGAATCTGAAATGTATCTCATTATTCATTGACCACCACACATTCTATGGGAAACTAGCCTATGAGGCAAAAATCTGGGCATTCTGTAACAATCTGGACAGTTGAGAGGTATGCTTAAGCAAGAACTGTATACAACCCACATAAGTCATTGATTTCACACTGTAAGACTTCAGACAGCCTGTTTTTTGGTTCACAAATTTGAGCAAGGTCAGAAATCATACATTAGTACTGATTTTCTCCCTCGAGTTCTGAGTGTCCTTCAGTTCTGGTTGTCCTTTAAGCACAATGCTTGCACTTTTTCTTAATTATAGCTTTGTATATTTTTTCTTTTGTGTTCTGCTGTGTTTTGATGCCTTTTGTCTCATGTAATGACAGAATAGGGTACACTGTGAATAATATATAAAACAAATGCCTACAAAAGTAAATTAGGAAGAGCTGCTGCACTGTTAGTTGTTGATGTGGGCGTGATCCTCTCATTCATTTTCTTGCATTCTGGAGGCGAAGGAGAGCATACAATAAGTATCCTGAAATTATTTACATTTATTTGCAAATAACAGGTTATTTTTCAACAGAGGTGATGTTACAGTTCAGTATGTGATTTAAGGTCAACTCAGAAGAAAGACCAACACCTATAATATAATAGAGGGAGAGAATTACACACACACACACACACACACACACACACACACACACACACACACACACACACACACACACACACACACACAAGCACACAGAGGCAATTACTAGAAAACAAAAAAACTCTGGACCATGAATATAGTCAGACTGCACTACGTAAGCATGACATACATTTTTAAATCATTTGGACATTTACACTCAGTGTTTAAAGTTTGCTGAGGGAGAGTAGAGTATAGTCTGCTGTTATTGCATTTTTTCTGTTTAGGTGTTTGTATTTAGATTTAGATTTTTTTCCTCTTTAGTACTAGTGCCTGGTGGACTTGGCAGCTAAGTTAAAGTATGGTAATAAATAACGGAGTCTCATGTCTAAGTCCCAAAACAGTAAATGTTAGGAACTATGGCTATATTTTGAGACTTGTGGATCAGACATATTTATTTGACAGAGTTTGTCACGTTGGAGGATGGCAGCTAGAAGAATGTGTAGATATGTAGATACTGCTCTACACTGGTTGTATTGCTTACAGGAAAGGAATATGGATAAAATGTTGGTTCATACTATATACTGAATTTCTACTTCTTACAAGTAGATATTCTTGGCTTTTTATGTCAGACTGTCACTGTCCTTTTCTGTATCATCACCGTTTTTACTACATGAGGGACTGATTATAAATTAAATTGGTTATGCTGGATATTGATCTTAGTAATAAAAGGTTTAAAAAGATGATTTAATACATTTTGGATGAGTGCAGATGTTAGAAAAAGAATGACCTCTTTGCCTCCATAAGCCCTTTCTCAGGAGCTAATGAGTTCTTTTGGCGCAAAGGTTTCTGCTAAAAGAATTCATTAACTCATGATAAATGATCATGAAGCCTGGTAACCTGAATTATTTTATTTTACAGCATGTATGCTGGTATGTTAAAGCTATAAAAGCACTTTTCACAATTATAAAGTATTTAAGGAAGGAAAATAAGCATGTACTTGACCATATTACAGAACCATGCCTGTAAATAAAGCAGCACTTTTAAAGCTGTATTATGCTTACTTGTCCTGCCATAACCTTTTATTATGCTTATGATTTTTCTTATTTTAACAGATTGCGGGGTAATAAAAGGGTGGAAACTCAATAATAATGAAAAAGGAGCTAGAAATAAAACTATAGAGGTGGAAAAGAGATACAAAGTATAGATTGTACTACAAAAAGCTAAAAATCCCTTATACTTCAATACTTGGTGAGTCTTGGATATACAGCACAGCAGTCCGACTTAATTCATTACTTGCTAGCCATTTGCACAAGCTGCCTTTCTTTGAGGCATGGTACTTTTCTGCAGATAAATGCTTTTACAAAGAGGAGACTTGCTACAGTTCACAGTGACTGAGCATAGATAAAATTTAAATTACAACTTTGAATCTGTTTTGTAATTCCAGTGAAAGTATGCTAGCAAATGCACTTTCTTTTTTTCCCCTATATCCTCTAAGAATAAATGCTTACACATTTTGTAGTCTTGGTTTCTGCACCTGTAGTAGCAAAATGTAAGGTAACTTGTTGTGGGACATTATACACTGAGACCAGCTGCTCAATTTTCAGTTTCAGCCTCATCATAGTGAGTAGTAAATGTCATATATTTATATAGGAGGTTTTATCTTCTTGAGATGAACAAATTAATAATTAACTGTATACTGCAGTGGTTTAATACACTCCAGTGAATCATGCTAGCTTCAGGCTATATGTCACCAACTTTTACAGAAAGGATGCAGAGTATACAAGAGATAACAGATTATACACAGGCTAGTGTTAAGAGCTGAATATGTAACTACCCTTATTTGATGCTGGAAGATAAGAAGGCTGTGGATTCTATTCCTACCCCAAAATAGCAGCTCAAATTAAGTGGCTTTTTAAGTCATAAAATGATTTACACTATTGAATGAAGTTGGAGACAGAATGTCTATCAGATGAATAGCTTGCTAGTCCCAGCAGGAAGACAGGACTGATTTTTATAGTTTTATGACAGGGCAAGGTATGTACCTGCACTGAGGATTAGTGTTTCATATGTTTTACTGTACTTTGTTGTGATCATATTTAGTGCACCTTACTGGTTAGCAGAAGCAAGCAGTCAGTAGTGACACACATTTATCTAAAGCAGCTATTGATGTGCTTAATTCTTAACAAAGGGCCTGAATGTGTTTAAGACCATAAGAGCAGAATTAATGGTGTGTGTGTGTGTGTGTGTGTGTGTGTGTGTGTGTGTGTGTGTGTGTGTGTGTGTGTATGTATTTAAAAGAAATAAACTTGTATTATTAGTAATAGCAGTGTTTATATTTTTCTCATTTGTTGTACTCTTAACATTTTTCCCAGAACAAGAGGTCTGAGTATAATAGTATTTTGGGGGTGCCATTACCACGACCACTGCAGTTCCATTTTTTTGGCAGTATTGTTTCAGAGCACCTATATAATTAAGAAAATACATTGCTTGGGCTTACATTAGAATAATCTAAAAAATAAGTAGGCAGTGTACACATAAATTGTGGTATTAAATCAGTATCTGTGGTACTTCAGAATCAGTACATGTAAAATGAAATGCCTGGAATATCATTTCTGTTTAGTGGTACTCTAACTTACATTTGCTTAAGCTTTTTGGTTCTGCTCCATATGTGTCTTTTTCTGAAAAAGTACATAATTGCTTAAAATATAATGTGCATAGAAATAAGGAAATTACTCTTGAGAATGTCTGGCTATGACAATGGTTACAGTATGATGGTATTTTGGCCAACTATGAGTCTTTATGGAGGTTAGGATATCTATCGGGGCATTTTGTATCATAAATTGGTAAGCATGTCCAGCATTGATCCAACTGTACTATAGCCTCACCCATTTTGTTGGCCACACCCCTTCCTGTTGGCCCCACCCATCCAGCTGTCTCCTGCAGCCCCCCTTTGATTGGTAGTCACCAGCATTCACTGACACACACACACACACACACACACACACACACACACACACACACACACACACACACCTGGGAAAGACCAGCACAAGTTTATTAGTTATGCCCCCTTTAGCCCAGACTATATGGTATTTATCACTGCCACCATCAGCTCCTTATCAGCTACTTTAAGGCCCTTAACAAAGGGTGTCCAATCTTACTGTGTAATGTTACTATTAATACAAATGGTAATTTGACAAAGAGCAAGGCTATTAGGAGTGACCCACAGTGTCACCAAATAAATATGCATGTACTCTCATAATTTAAATATCTCTAGACAGATCATTCACACTGACATGTTTAAATATATTTAATAAAAAATAATAAAAGAACAAGATGATGCTAAATATATATTTACAGTGACATCAGAGTTCAAAATCACTGGAAATATTTAAAACAACATTGCACAATAGTCAAAAATAAATGAAGAAACATATCTAAAATAAGCTTTGCTATATTC
Organism: Protopterus annectens; assembly: GCF_019279795.1. Lineage (NCBI taxonomy): Eukaryota > Metazoa > Chordata > Ceratodontiformes > Protopteridae > Protopterus > Protopterus annectens. Next base: position 298,086,087 of record NC_056729.1, read on the forward strand.
CTGACTATATCTAAGAGAGTTACATTTCCTTAGAAACTTACTTAGAGCAATGCAGATCTACCTGTAAAAATACACAGACAAGGGTTTTTCCTCAGATCTTTGCCAAATGCTGAAGCTCCCTAGTTTTATACATTGTGTCTCCTTTCTGCATGGAAACTGAAAGATATCATCTTTTATTGTGTAGCCATAAAGTAATTTAATTTCAGCTATTTTTCTGAAGTTTACTAGACTGGGGTTAACCTCCTGTATCCCAGTTTCCACTATTAAAATATATACAGTTAAGCAGTTACAATAGTGCATCTACATTTCTGTTCTTTTCCAGTAGGGCACACTGTGGAGCCATTTTAAATGCAAGCCTTTTGCAAATACCATTTTTAAACACACACATCTGTACACACAAGTTTGATATACACATAACATACAGTTTCAATACAGTTGTAACACAAGCATCTTATATACATCATGTTTATATGCACAAATGACATGTAATTATTAGGAAATTAAAGCTAGCTGTGCTGGCAGTATCTCCCTTCATCACATAGTATATAAAGCTTTCATTTTCTACAAAGTTGTATTTAATATTTACATACTTTATGCATGCTGTCTACATATACATAGCTGTTCACTGCATTGTTTGTCTATGCAGTAAATAGTATATTTGCTGCACTTTGTTGCTGAATTACTCTGTATTGTTTGATGCTAAGAAGGATCACTTTGGAGAAGTCCACAGACCTGATTAACTCATGAAACAACAAACTGTACATAAATACAGTGTATCCATACTCTATCTCACTTGCCGTTTATCATTTAATGTGTACATATTACAAGATTCTTACATTTAGAACACTGTTATAATAACATAGCAAAATATGCAGCCAAAAATCCCTTTTGAACACATTACCATTCTGTGCTCAAACTATTAAACTAGCTTGAACTCCCCCACCCTCTGACATATACCCAGCTACTCATAACCCATAACATAATACATAAGCTTTTAGCTTATCCACTTTTTAGCACTACCCTCCATAACTATCACCCCAACAGACCTCTTCAATCCAGGGATAAAAAACTCTTCTCTATCAATAAAGCTCAAATATCTACCAGAAATACCCTGTACTCCATTTCAGTAGATACAACTTGGAAATCACACTCTCCACTTACATCAATGGACAACCTATTGACATGTAAAACACCACTAAGACAACTTCTAGCTAACTCATGTATTTGCTCCTGTACCACTTCCATTTAAAAACATTACATTTCACACCTACTACCTCACCTCTCGCATTTATCAGCACTTCTCCATAATATAAAGCCTATGGTCACTCACTTTTTGTGCCTGATTTTCTCTGTTTTGTCAAATTATCCCCCCACTCCACAAGGGGGGAGCCACTACAGACTCCGGGAACTACAGCCCTATTAGCCTGACGAGCCTGGACTGTAAGGCCATGGAACGTATCATCATGGAACTTATAAACAAAGAAATTGGTAATCTCCAAACTCTGGACCCCACCCAGTTCGGGTTTGTAAAAGGCAGATCATGTCTCCTAAACCTGATAGACTTCTTTGAAGCAGTCACCAAAGCTGTAGACAAGGGTAAGGGGGTTCACACAGCCTATCTAGATCTTGCCAAGGCTTTCAACATCATCCCCCACTCTGGAATTATAGATAAACTCACTAAACTAGGTATAAATCCTATGTCACAAGATGGGTTGCCAACTGGCTCACTGATAGAACCCACACTATGAAAGTAGCAGACTCCAAATCCAACTTCAGACCAGTGACAAGTGGAGTACCACAGGGTTCAGTCCTGGGTCCCCTCCTATTTTGTATCTACTTCTCTGAAGTACAAGCTACCACAGAAGGTCTTTGGCTAACAAAGTTCGCAGATGACTGCAAACTAGGAGCCATAATCGAAACTCCTAACGATGTGGACATCCTACAAAAGAGCCTCACTGAGAAAGATGCCTGGTGTCAAAGCCATGGCCTCAAGCTCAATGCCAAAAAGTGCATTGTCATCCCCTTTGATAAAAACTCTGTACCCATGAACTACAACATAGGCGGTAGTATACTTAACACTGAAAGTGTGATAAGAGACCTTGGGACACAGGTAGACAGTAGTCTCTCCTTTGATAATCACATTGCCACAGTAGTCAGGAAGTCCTTCTATGTGGCACACCTCATCACAAAAGGTTTCTCATCCAGAAAAAAAGAGGTGATTGTTCCCCTCTACTCATTACTCATTAGACCCATTATAGAGTACAACGCCCCTTTTGGTATGTACCTCACAACACATCTACAACAACTGGAAAGGCTGCAGAAATACCTCACAAAGAGGATTACCAGCCTCAAACAGATGCCCTACACAGACCGTCTCAAAAAATGCCAGCTTTACTCCATCGCATATTGCCTACTCAGAGGTGATCTCTGCATAACATACAAAGCTATGTCAAACCCAGAGCTGTTGGACATGCTCCACGTAAAGAAATCCCAATCCCTCCAAGCTCCACACTCTAGGGACCTAAACCTTGTCACCACAATAAACAGAACATGTCGGAGGGATAGATTCTTGTCCCAGATATGTCCCATACTCCAGAATAAACTACCTGTCTATACCAAACAAAGCTCCTCATTAGCACTCTTCAAGAAAAATCTTGATGATTTTATGGGAAATAGGAAATTCACCCCAGGGATCACCTCTGTGGCTCTGCTCGACAGTGGCACAGGAAAATAATTTTCTTGGGTGGCAAAAGCCAGGGTACCTCTTTGGCTTGGCTTGTATAGGCCCCAGGGCTGATAGCCTAGTACCTACCTATGAACCTATGAACCTATGAATAAATATATTTCCTTACTTTCACACTCTCAAACTCCCCTTTACCCTCTTCCTATCACCTTTGCTCCTATTAACTATTTCAACATACCATTTTTAAATAAACACATGCCTTACATATATACACTCTTTCAATATATTGTAATTATTCCCCTATCCAGCAATATATTCTTCATCAAAACTTAATATTTTAATCTGATGTTATGTTTTGTATTCATAAATGTTTGCTTTTTTTAAACATTGCTGTCCTTCAATCCGATGTTATTAATTATATTAAAAATATGACTGCCCCATATTTATGCTGTGCTTTCTGCACCTGCATTTAACCTTTGAGATTTTACATCCTGCTGCAATGATTGTATCCTTTATTATTATTATTATTTTGTATTTATCTATATTGTACTTGTTTTTCATCGCATATATTAAGTAATCTTTTTCATTGCGTACATTAAGTAATTTCTCTGTAATTTCATTTAACTTTCAATGAGCTTTTCTCCCAGGGCCGCTGCTGAAAACGAGTAATTCTGCCCAGTCAGTATTTCCCAGTAAACAAAGTTTCATAAATAAATAATGAATATCTTGTACCCAAACATTTAATTCCCTTTACCATTCTGCCATCTCCACAGTCAGTGCATTTTAGCCACCAAAATTTCATCCTTTGTATGATTTTCATAAATGCATTCATTCAGTGATCCATATGTGGTGCCATGGAAAAAAAGGTAAACTCAGAAATTTTAACTCATACAACCTAACATGCTACCAGCCTTTGCCGCAGAACCTTGTATTGCACAATTTGAATTAGCTTAGAAGCAGTCATTACCCATATCAGTCTCCCAACACTATTGCATGTAATTCATGGATTCCTTATGTCAAAGTACATAACTATGAATTTTTGACATGAAATTCCTAATGACATTTGCTTATCTACAGTGTGAAGCATGACAGGTGTCTTTGGAGAATGATCCTTCAGTCCATGACCACTGCATCAGCTGTACTATCAAAATGCAGACTAAGCCCACCATTCAAAATTTGTGTAATGTCTGATACAAATATATTAAACAATTCTGGTCTCTGCAGACACTCCTAATAATTCATTGCATGCAGACTTTTCTCCTGACAGTGACAGTCGTCATCTGCTTCCAGTCATCCAGGATATTTCCAATCCACTCCAGTGTGTAGGGCTATTATTACATGTCAACCACTGGACAGAAAATTAACATTCAGAAACTATTAGAACCAGCTTCACAAATTATTTTCCATGACATTCTCAGGAATGGAACAAAGACTAAAAGTTCTTTAATTTAGTTTTTTTTTTTAGATCCACTTTATGAAGGAAATCTCTAAAGCCTACTTCTAGTACCATGACTCCCCCTCCAATAACTAATAAAAGGTTATATATTTCTTCCAGTGGTTCACCAAATATTACTGCCATTTCTTTTCATTACCCAGCAATCCGGTCTTCTATTAATTTTGTCTTATCACTCTGAACACTTTTGCATTCCTTTACTATTCCTCCAGTTCTTCTTCTTCTTTCGGCTTTTCCCAGTTAGGGGTTGCCACAGCAGATCATCTGTCTGCTTATGATTGGCAATGGAGTTTTACAGTGTCAAGTTGCCAGCCTGGCACCCAACCTTCCACAGAAGGCATACACATGCACACACTCACACCTAGGGCCAATTTAGAGTGTCCAATCTACCTACTGCATGGCTTTGGGATGTGGGAGGAAACCAGAGCACCCGGAGGAAACTCATGCGACCACAGGGAGGACACGCAGACTCCGCACAGAAGGCACCCCAGCTGAGAATCGAACTGGAGAACCTCTTGCTGTGAGGTGGCAATGCTAACCGCTGCACCACCATGGCCACCCCTTTACTATTCCTCCAGTTACTCCTGCATATTTATATTTGTCCCTGCATAACTACTCAACCCTCCCATGATAGGACTTTTGATTTCTTGTTCCTGTCTTAACGCAGAAGCTAGAAACACATGCCATCCAAAATGGATACCATATATATATATATATATATATATATATATATATATATATATATCACTGCTTCTTTCGCCTTTTACCGGTTAGGGGTTGCCACAGTGGAACTCCGGTCCGCTAATGATTGGCAGTGGATTTTTTACGGTGCCAAGTTGCCAGCCCGACAGCCAACCTTCAAAGAAGGCACACCCATTCATGCACGCACCTACCTGCATATTTTTAGACGTCATTCAACCGCAGGGAGGATATGCAGACTCATATATATCACTCACTGTATTACATAACTAGATAAGGTCAACTAGAAACAAATTTCACAACTTAAATATAAATACATCTACAGACCCTCGTGGTATAAGTAGCAGAGACCTCATAGAACTTAAACTGCATCTTGCAAAGACACTTTTAGAAATCATTAAATCAAGCATCAGAGAAAGCTAGAGTTCTCTGATCAGTTAAAAACCATTATAACTCTCTTATTCAAAGATAAAGAAGTCTGTAACATTCTATCCAGCTAACCTCCTCTGTGTATTTAAAGTAATTTAAGCTCTGCATTTCTGTTGTTTCTGAAAAAAAAACACAAAAAAATTCCTTGTTTTCCTGCCTTTCTGAACTAGTCTAGTCCAGTTTTCAGGCTTTGCTGAATCCAGGACTGTGGTAAAGGTTCCTGTACTGCCCATATCATACTTGGATAATTAGGTGGCTTTCTTGTTCACTGTGAGAGAGGGAACTCTGAGCAGCCTTTCTGTCCCTGCAGGAGTGGTCCCAGCCCAGCAACTTGTAGCTCACTGGCCATTTTGGGCTAATTTCTATCCTTTTTGATCTCCCTGGTATAAAAACCACTTAGAGCGGTTTTGCATGGGTTTGCACACCACGCAGCACTGTTTAGCTGTGGTTAAACTATTCCAGGCTCCACGAAGTCTGCACTTCAGTTTTTCCCTTGAAACTTGAAACTCTTCAACCCAGCACTAGAAATAAGGCAATTTAAGACCGGCACTTACTAAAACTAGCACTAGCTTACAGCTTGCACTTCAGCCCTATACTCAGGAAGTATAAGTCTCTTTACTCATCCAATCAGCAATACAGTCCCAACCATCTATTCAGGCATGTTCAAGGGACAGCTTCAGGTGTGCTCTCTTGTCCAGCTGGTGAATCTGGGCATCCTGATGCAATGTTACAATTGCCTCATGTACACAGACACCCCCTTCCTCCTCCCAACCAACACAAACATATGTAGAGATGCAGCTACACAGCCAAACTGGAGGCTAAACTCTCTCAACCCACAACTGGATCAACCAGTCACAAGGAGAAGGGCAACACTAGCACCACATTACCAGATTCACATAGACCAGCCATAGCTGCTCCAGAAAACAACTCTCAGAAACACACAAAAGCATACTCGGAGGCTCTAAATAAGAACCTGCCTAAACAACTGAGACCTCCTAAGCATACACCCAAGCAACCCAGAAACCAAGTAACACATACGTCACAACATCAGTGTGCCAAGCAAAAACAGCCCCTAAGGCTAAATAACACACCTAACACACTAGTAATCGGTGATTCTATCATCAGGCACACAGACGTCCCACTCACTAGACTGAACAAGGAGAAGGTTACCATAAGCTGCCTGTTGGGTGCCAGAATCCGCCACATAACACATGCACTCAGGTCACTCCACAACAAGTACAAATACGACTCTGTCATTCTACATGTTGGCGTAAATGACCTGAGATGTACCTCCCTGGACTACACGAAAAGAGACATGGAGGAGCTCTCTGACCATGTAGCCCAGGCTGGTATGACTCTGACTCTGAGTAGCATCCTGTCCTCACCCAAAATGATGCCAGCATACAAAGAAAAAATTATCAGTTTCAACAATTAGTTAAACTACTGGTGTCATTCAAAGGGGATCCAGTACTTGTCAGCCTGGGATGACATGCTTGACAAGCCACGTTGCTTCGCCAAAGACGGCTTGCACCTGTCACCCCTGGGTTTTCGAATACTGGCCAAGACTCTTGCCGTCCCAATACTGCCTTTTTTAGACAAGGCTCAAAAGACAAACCCACCTCCATAAACAACAATAATAAACAAAAACTGAGGGTAATGCTGCTCAATGCCAGAAGTCTAAACCTCAAAATGCACGCACTCAAGGCTTTCCTTAGTATGGAAGAAATTGACGTATGTGCAGTGACAGAAACTGGGTTCAAGGCTCCAGAGAGCACCCCAGCACTACCAGGCTATAACTCCTACCATACCTTTAGGTCCCAAAACCAGGACCGGAACAAAAAAGGAGGGGGTGTGTCCATATTCATCAAGAACACCCACACCTCCAGGTTAGTAGCACAGCACGCGGAATCTGAGACCATCCAAGTGCAATTGACAGCGGGTAAATTGACTGTTCAATTTATACCTTGCTACAAATCTCCCACCTTGTTTCAGGACCCTCACGCAGCATTCCTGAGAACATTAGAAAGTATGAAGATTCTATCCAACACCATGCTACTGGGTGACTTCAACTATCCAAACATTGACTGGGAAAACTACTCAAGCTCAAATGCCCTAGCCCAATGCTTCCTTGAGTTTATAAACTCAAACGCTCTTGAACAGCTGGTCACCACTCCCACAAGAGGTGACAATATACTGGTCCTGGTCATCACCAACACGGGGAACCTATGTTCCACACCTGAGGTAAACACGTCATTGGTAAGATCAGATCACAAACTAATCACAATGGACATCCACATCCCGACCCCCCCCCCCTCCCAGTCAAGGAAATCAAGGTAAAAAACATCTCTAAAGCCAACTTCACACTCCTCAAGACCAAGGTGGGAAGTTTCAAAGCTCCCAATCAATTGGAAAATGATGACCCAATGGCAGAATCCTTTACAAGAGCATTCTATGAACACCTTCAAGAATGCATGGACCGAGCCATCCCAAATAAAACCAAGACCAACTCCTCAAAAAAGAGGAAGCCAGTCCGGTGGATCCCAACCATAAATAAAGTTTACAACAGAAGGAGGAAACTCCTGCAAGATAGAACAAAATCCCAAAATAAGAAGGCATCTCTGATTAACATCAGTAAAAAACTGCGCTCCCTCATTAAATCAATCCAAGGCCAACTTCAAAAGAAAAATAGCCAATGACTTTAAGGATAACCACAAGGCCTTCTTTAACTATGTCAAGAGTCTAGGGGCAAACTCTCAGATATGCTCCGAGCTAGTGCATAATGGCCATAAATACACTGAACCAACCGACATTGCCAACATCCTGGCTGACAAGTTCAGTGCAAACCCCCCCCTCCACCAAAGGGGCTAGCACCCATCTCAGAAGAATGTGGCACTCCAGATATCTCAGACACACAAGTAAAGACAGCCCTTGCAAAGGCCAAAAACACACCATCAATGGGACCAGATGCTACCCAGGTTGTGTCTTACACAAGCTTCAAAATGAACTAACCCCCCATCTCAAATAACTATTCAAACTCAGCCTCTCTACAGGCTATATACCCAAAGAATGGCGTACAGCAACAATCGTACCACTCCACAAAGGTGGTGCCACAACTGACCCTGGGAACTATCGCCCTATAAGCTTGACTAGCTTGGTCTGCAAAGCCATGGAACGCATTATCATGGAGCTCATTAACAGGGACATTGGGAACCTCCAGACACTGGACCCCACCCAGTTCGGCTTTGTTAAAGGCAGATCTTACCTCCTGAACTTGGTCAACTTCTTCGAAACAGTCACCAAGGCCATAGAGGAAGGGAAGGTGGTTCACACAACATATCTGGACCTCGCTAAGGCATTCGACACCATCCCACACTCAGGAATCATAGACAAACTCACCAGCTTAAATATCAACCCCCATGTCACAAGATGAGTTGCCAATTGGCTCTCAGACAGAACCCACACGGTAAGAGTGGCAGGCGCCATGTCTGACTCTAAACCAGTCACAAGCGGAGTCCCACAGGGCTCAGTCCTGGGACCCCTCCTGTTCGGTATATATTTCTCCGAAGTACAGGCAAAGGCGGAGGGACTGTGGCTAACCAAGTTTGCAGATGACTGTAAATTGGGTGCAATAATTGACTCTCCAGCTGACACAGACATCTTGCAAAAGGGTCTCACAGAGACAAACACCTGGTGTCAAAGTCACGGCCTCAAGCTAAATGCCAAAAAATGCATAGTAATCCCATTTGGGAAAAACAAAGTACCTACAAACTACCACATAGATGGGAATCCACTAAGTACAGAAGAAGTAATTAGGGACCTGGGTACCCAAAGAGATAGCATGCTCTCCTTTGATAACCACATAGCCAAAATGGTCATGAAATCCTTCTATGTGGCACACCTTATCACAAAGGGTTTCTCATCCAGATCCAAGGAGGTGATTGTGCCCCTTTACTCCTCACTCATTAGGCCCATAATAGAGTACAATGCCCCATTTGGGATGTACCTCACTAGACACCTGCAACAACTAGAAAGACCACAGAAGTACCTCACTAAGAGGCTTAAGGGCCTTAAACAATTACCCTATGAAGCATGACTAGAAAAGCTCCAGCTCTTCTCAGTCGCTTACCGTCTGCTCAGAGGTGACCTATGCCTGACCTATCGGGCCATGTCAAACCCTGAACTAATGGACATGCTTCACCTCAAAAAAACGAGATCCCTCAAAACCACTCGTTCTAGTGACTTGAACCTATGTACAACAATAAACAGGACATGCTGGAGGGAAAGATTCCTGTCCCAGCGACTCCCCTCACTCTGGAATAGAATCCCAATCCATATTCGACAGAGCTCCTCTATGACCCTATTCAAGAGAAATCTTGATGAGTGGATGGGTAATCGTAAGTTCTACCTTGGGATCACTTCAGGAGCCCTGTTGACAGAGGCCTAGGTTACTAATCTAATGGGGAGACAAAAGCCATCACTCTGTGGCTAGGCTTATAAATGCCCATGGGCAGATAGCCTAGTACTTACCTATGAACCTATGAACCTATGAACTGTGCACTTTTTTTACATTCTAACAAATAAAGATACATTTGTGGAACATTGTAGCTAGACTTAACATTCAGCATCCAAACCAACACTCATATTGCATGGGCACATTCATTGTAAATTGCAGTCTTATTTTATGGAGGATGTTATCATAGCAAATAACAAGAGCTTGTTGCATGTAAATGATATTTATTTACATTTAAATGGACCTTGCATGTAAATGATATTTATTTACATTTTAAATGGACCTTGCATGTAAATGATATTTATTTGCATTTTAAATGGACCTTGCATGTAAATGATATTTATTTACATTTTAAATGGACATTTGATTATACTGGCCACATCAGGGTATTAGAAATGCTAACCATTCCTTTATAGATCCAAGACCCATACTTTTAAATTACTTGATAAGAGACTCTCAAAAAAGCATTGAAAGAACTCGTAACATTGGAGACACAACAGGGATGCATTTGGGATCCATTAAACCTTACCCCATATTCTTCCCATCTCTTCATGCACTGTACACCAGATATGCAGATAATAGTAATCTACGTAAAAGCATGTCATCAAATAGTTGTAAGATAGTTCTTTTTTTTTTTTTAATTCTCTTTTTCTATTCAACCATTAACAGTAAATAACATCAGACAAACATACACAAACAAGCTATATATACAACTATATACACTTATACATTGCCCAAAATAAACACAAAGGATAGTACAGTAAACAGATATTCATTTCGGTATATGTTCAAATAACACTCTTCAAAATTCTTTAAGATATGGTTTCTGGTTAATGTTGTGGAACAAGTATCTATGTGCTTTAAGGTGTTTAATAGCCAGAGTCTTAAACCCTCCCCAAGATAATAAGTGCCTATTTTTCCAATTAAGAGAGATATAGTATTTTACTAACATAAATATGGAAATCAGAATTCTATATTTCGCCTCTGATAGGCCTGGGGGAGGAATGTGTAGGAGAGTAAATTTCCATGAGAGGGTTGATTTTTCATAGCCAATTTTTACCAGTAGGACTCTTAGGGCACACCATAGTTTATAAGAGCATTTGCAGCTCCAAAATATATGTAAGAGATCATTGTTTTGATTTTGACAGGCTTGACACTGAGGGGAGTAATTAGGGTATATTTTGTTGATTATTTCAGGGGTAAGGTATGCATTGTTCATTACCATGAGCTGGGTATATTTAAGTTTCTTTAGGGGTAGTTGTAAGATAGTTCTACAGGTTGTCCTTATGAACATTATTATAATGTCGCAGAATGCAATATTTTTCTAGGTTAGACAGGTCACCTCTCTAGCTTAAACAAATCACACTTATTTTTTTCTGAAAAATTCCACATACTAAATAAAACCATTTGTTGAAACAAAGTGCTACCTATAAGGTATAACAAATCAGCAGAATATATGTTTGTATCTCTACATATAACATCTGCACAAAGGTTTACAAAGTGGTGGAATCATTACTGAAACTCATTAGGTCACACAGCGGTGACATGTTCTTACTTTTGTTTCTGTGACTTGTGGGGAGCTGACTTGAATTCAAAGCAATAAAAAAAAATACTTCCTAAAAATAGCATACAAAAAGATAGAAATGTAGAAACACAGAAATCATTGTAAATGTCTGTGATTTCTCATATTACAGACTATGGTATTACTTTAACTTTGCTTATAAATCAAAAGAATATTTTGATCTGTTTATAATCTACTCCATCTATAATCAATATTACACTTAAAGGTGGATTGTTTCAGACTGCGGAACAGAATGTACTTATCAACTACAATCAAAGTGAGAGGATTGTAAAGATCTGGCATAGACTTCTTCATGCTGCAAAAACCCAGTGGAAGACTCATGAGGTACAAACTTGTTACTGCAAGGATTAGAATCTGTTTGGAACGGTAGCTAAGAGTTGATTTTATTTTTATTTTACATTTGTTAACCGGGAAAGTCTGACTGGACACACATCTATTTTCAGCGGAGGCCCGGGGAGAAAAGCTCCAATAGCATGTCATAAGGAAATTACACAAGAATATCATACAGAGATATAGTTTCCATAGAAACATAAGTTATGTATAGATTAACAATTCCTTTAGTAAAGTCAGCACAAAGCATTCTAGTAGTGGGGTTTATATAGAATATAAAATATAAACACACAAGAATTTTTTTTTCATGTGACATTGGTTCTTGTACTTTGTATGGTGTTCTGTACAGTAGCCAAGGCAGAAGGATCAATAAAAGAAATGAGTTTTTTAGCCTACCCTCGTCACCACGCCCACATTATACATGTAAAATCAAACAGTACTGCAGAAACAGCTCAGGCAAAGAGTTTTACTACCTTAATGAAAGATAAGCTGTGTTCACAAGCAATACCACACCTGTCAGTTATGAGGAAGTTGTATTGAAGTCACTTTTATCAGAAGCTATATGTCTTTATGTTTTTATGTCATGTTATTTTTTTAAATGTTTTATCCTGCTTTACTCAGGCTATCAGAGTCAAGTATATTTGCCACTAGCATCATTTCTGTCATTTCAGGTATGTTTGTTTAACATACCATAATCCCAGTTGAAGTTCTGGCAATTTTTTACAGTAGATTTAAAGTGTAAAAATAGACAACACTTTGCGATTTGCTGCTGTAACATAATGAATCACCACAATGTTGCTGCACATGGCAGCTTTCTGCACCAGGCCAGAGATAATTATGTTCAATGCTAGTGTTCCTAAGTGTCTCTGTGTAGCCAACAGATAGGAAAGAGACATGGAAAAGTGTGCTTTTCACTTCATTCGACAATGGGAGGTAGTGTGCACAAGGGACATGCAAATGAGAATGCCATGTGATGGGGCTCTGAATCATGTAGATATAATATGCAGGAAAGTCATGATATCCCTAATGATACTTCCTTGAAAATATGTGATGGTGGTGGTGGTGTGCGTTTCAGGGAAAAAAAGTATGGTGGTCAGGCATGGATAACAAAACACCATTTGAGGGTGTTCCAGTTTTATTTTAACTTTCCTACCTATTTTCTGGTTGTCCTTTCTTAAAAGGCCATTGTACTTCTTTAGTCTATCATCTAGAATACTAATTCAGAATGTATTTTTTTTTATTTCACTCTAGCAAAAAAAAAAAAAAATAGCAGGAACAGAAACTGTTAAGAAAACTAAAAATCTCAATGTAATGGCATATGTTGGTGAGGATAATAATACTCAGAAGTTTAAAATATGTTAAAAAAGCCCATGGTAAACTTTGAAAGTTGAATGGTTACAATTATTTATTTATTTATTTATTTTATTTATTTAAATTTGTTGACCGGGAATGTCCGACTGGACGTGGGTCCATTTTCAGCGGAGGCCTGGGGAGAAAAGCTCCACAGTAAAATAAACAGACAGTAGTTACATTGGATTAACAATTTAACATGGAAATTACTTACAACATATTTACAGATGAAGAACATAGTACATCAGTAGACAACTAGAATCTTTATCTGTGAAGTACATAACAGGCATTAACAAATGTAACAATGAGAAGTTCCTGCTGTATAATAAGTACTAGGCTTATGAGCATATGAGCTTGCTATCATCAAGGTAGTTAGTGGAGGTGAAAGAAAGGTAGTAGTTGGATGGGGTGGATGATATTAGAGTGGGAGTTACAAGGGCATAGCCAGCATGTTTTTAGGTGCGCTTTTAATAAAGTTTTGAAGTTGGTGCATAATGGTATGGAGGTAATTGTGGGTGGGAGTGAGTTCCATAATTTGGCTATGGCGCAAGAGAATAGTGCTTCACCAGCAGAGTTATTGGCTTTAGTGATCTGCAAGTTATTTCTGTTGCTGGATCTTAGTGGTCTGGTGGTGCGATAGGGTTGGAGTATATTCTGGAGGGATGGGACATTTAGTGGATGGTTTACTAGTTTGTGGGTGAGTGAGAGTTGATACCACTGAAGGAGGTGAGGGAGTTCAAGCCAGCCCAGTTCAGCAAGTGAGAGACAGTGGTGACTACGGTAGGATGCCCCTGTGGCGAATTTGGCGATTTTGTTGTAGCAGGTCTCTAGCTTGTTTAGATCACATTGCCTTAGGTTGGTATATACTGGAGAGGCATAAAGTAGGGTGGAGATAAGGTGGGAATTTGCTATTGAAATCTTTGCTGCTTTGGTGAGAAATTGTTTATTTCTGTATAACGCTCCTAGTTTTTGTGGACTTTTTTTATGGTCATGGATATGTGAATGTCAAATTTTAGTTTATTGTCTATTTCCACTCCTAGCAATTTGGTGTGTTCAGTTGGGTATATAGTGGTGTTGTCTTTTGCTGTGATGTTAAAGTGAGAGTTGTCTTGAGTATGTTTGGTGGGTTGGAAGATGAGTAGTTTAGTTTTGTTTGGGTTGAGTATTAATTGGGCATCGGATAACCATGTTTCAACAGAGGAAAAGGCTTCCTGTGTGACTTTTTGCAGTTTGGGTAGGGACTGGGCTGAGCAGATGATGGTTGAGTCATCTGCGTATTGGATGAGTGTGCCATGTTTGGTGGCAGAGGCTAGATTATTGGTGTAAACAGAGAAAAGTAGGGGTCCAAGGATGGATCCTTGGGGAACCCCTATGGAGACAGGTAGTTGGGGAGATATGTCATTCTTAAAAAAAAAGAAAAAAGCAAGCCTATGGTTTTGGTATACTGGCAAGCTAGAATGGCATTATTTTCTCTGCCTGAAATGTTTGTATGTGTTTAGGTAAGTAGGTATGTATGCAATAGTACTATATAAAACCCAGTTTGAAAAAGTGCTGACAAAAGATACTGTTCACTAAATGTTATCAAACCCAATATAGCTGCTGCAACCTACAGCCCCATACTTCTTCTTAAGCTTCAAGACAGTCACCTACCTGGAATTCACATTCATTTTTATAACTAGAAAAGTCTCCCTCGCCTGTTAGTTTCACTAAAGCAAAATCATAAGGGTAGCTGATAAACAATAACCAGAGAACAGAAAGAGGAAACCTGTTAACAAAGATGTATGGAAGAAGCTCAAGAAAGACAATGTAGTAGCACAAAGTGATACTTTAGAAACAGCTTGTTCTTTTAATTTCTCATGTCTGCATCCTTTTCTTATTCTAATTTCTCCAAAAACTGCTTATCTGTGTGACAGTTTACATGATATTAATGAAATTTCCAACATATATCTTCTACAGAATGACCTTGTGTGTGTGTGTGTGTGTGTGTGTGTGTGTGTGTGTGTGTGTGTGTGTGTGTGTGTGTGTGTGTGTGTAAAAATATATGCATAAAACAATGGAAGTAAGCAATTTTTTCTAAGAAAAACAATACAGATATGTAGATAGATAGATATAGATAGATAGATAGATAGATAGATAGATAGATAGATAGATAGATAGATAGATAGATAAACTTCTTTAACAAAAGGTTGAAAGACTAAATTTACAGGCCATTTTATAAGAGCAATAATGCATCCGTGGAGGGTGTTATAGAAAAATAATTAACCTTTCAGGAGTGGAGAGGCTTTCCCCATCTATGGAGTCAAGCCTTACACTACCCCCTGAATGGTCTTTTATTTCCCTGTAATGTCCTCTCCTGCCAGGCATTATTGGTCATATAGAATCAGCTGAGAGATCTGAATAACATTACTAAATCCATCCTGTTTTTGTGAGGATAAGAAAAGGGGGTTATGAAAGGCTGGATAGATAGGTGCTGATGATCTGCATACAAATGCAGGTACAGAAGCAATGCTATCATCATGATCCTCTTCATGAACGTTTCTTATATACTTCCACCTGATAACATCCAATCTCTTCCCAGTCTTTTTCTTTTTATGTTTAGAAAAGCTGTATCCTGTGGAAGGCCAAAATTAGCTGCAATTTATATATCAGCATTAACATTTTTATCTCAAGCATATTTCTCTTAAAGTACTAGGTTTATAGAACATTTTGCTACTGACATATTGTTTAGACTGTTTTGTTTAGGTTACAGAAGAACATCCTTGCTGAAGATGTTTTGTAAAGATTAATTGAATATTTAAAATGAGATACCTAAAAGATCTATGCGAGATCCATTACATTTCTGAAAAACTGTTCTGGAAATGCTGTAGGCTGTCAATAATCTGAAAACTTAATATTTATTTATTTATGTATTTATTTTGTATATAATATCAAAAGACATCCCAGTTTATGAAATTTTATCACATATGAGAAAACATGCAAAAATGCTGTAGCTCATGCTCCAGTAGTAAAAAAGCTATTGGCGTGTATAATAACTCCTTCCTTTCTTGTGCTAAAAGAAAAAAAAAACCCTTGCAAATGTAAGATGTTCATGTAACAACACATTTTAAGAATGACAATGGCAGGCATAGCATTTGCTCGTGTTCTTCAGAATATCTTGTTGCTAGGTGTGACATCAAAACAAACACAGTATCTAAAACAGTGCAGTTTATATCCTTGTTGTATGATAGCTGATCCTTTCAGTTTTCAGCAGTGCTTTATAGCAATACATTTTTCTCTAGTTGGTAGCTATGCCTTAAGGTCAGTTACACCTTTCTTCATTGATTACATGAGTATACAGTGTTGACATTTTAGGAGCTAAGAGAAATCTTAGCTGTGATTACAGATGTCTAATTCTAAAGAAAAACTGTACAACCTACACTCCTCCACCATTTTACAGAGAATGTATTCACCATTCCAACTTGCATTTGAGCATTATGTTTGTTGTGTTTACTACCATTCTAATATAATACTTCCTTACTGGACATGGCCAAAGTAAAATACTTCCCTTCCTCTACCAGCTTTATCATATGCCCTCCAGAATACCTTCTCTTGTTATCTTTCGGGGGTAATTTCTGTGCTACTGGGTGTTGATCTTGGTAAGTATGTTTTGCTTTGTGTGTTGATTGAAAACTCCCCTGCTGATTCTCAATAAAACTTTCAGTTAATGATAATTGTTTTACACTAACCTGGAACTGAGTTTCTCTCAATTTCTTTCAAGAAACAGGGACAGCACTACCATTAATAGAGGCAAAGGACCTAAATCAAGGACATTTTAAGTACTGCTCTAATTCTCTTAAAACGTTAATAGAGCAAGATGTTTCGCATCAGCATTTATTTTCTAAGCAATAGCAAACATGAAAACAATAATGCATGGCATTACTGACTGGATGTACTCCTCAGCAATTTACCATAAAAATCAAATATTTTAAAAGGGCTAATAGCCCAATTTTTTTATTTTGTCATACCTGCAAGCCAGCTCCATAAAATAATAATTGTAGTTTATATTGCACACATTCATTTGGAGGCTAATTTTTCCCTATTCAATATTAGATTTAGTAGAGGCTTGTTCAACCACAAGATCATACCCAGATGCATATGTCAAACCTAAGGTATTTCTGCCACTGTAAAAACATTTCAAAAATAAACAATGATTTTGTCATGGCATGTGTTTCATTTGTAAAGGGGAATCTTGGGACCCTTGATATTTAGAATGTTTTGAGGCTACGGATGTTAAGAGGTGGATGTTTGAGCTGTTGCATTTATTTCAATAACATGAAATGTCCTACTTCAGGGATGTGCAACCTGACCTATCTCTTTGACCTGCACAGATAATCATTTTCTCTTTCCTGTGGCAAGCTCTTTTTCTCAGTAGTTAATCTGGTTTGAATGTGGATTGACACAAAGAAGATAACTTAGCTGTAATACTGAGGACTGTCATCTTGTTGGATGCAGCACACCTCTGCATTCCTTCATCATGGCATAAGCTTGTTATATCCAGGAAATGGCTTTAATTCTTGCAATTTGACTGCCTTACTTATGTTGGCCATGAAACATTCTATGATGGCATTAGTCCACTGGCTAAAGTAGAGTGTTACTCTTATCAAATGGCTAAGTTGATGAAGAATTGCTTAAACTGGTTACAGTTAAAAGGTGGTCCTTTGTCTAGCCTGTAAAACTTGACATTCCAAAACATTGAGAACTAGTCTAACAGGTACAGCAGGTTTGAGTTAGGTAATATTTATTGGTAATGCTGTTGAATACCTCAAGTACTGATCAGTCCTGACTAAAAAATAGTAATTCTTGTTTCTTGTCTAAAATAAATCAGTGGCAATAACTGCCTTAATAGTTCCCTGCAGCTCTGGCAATTCTGACATCAAAACTTTCATGCTAGTGTTTCTGAGCATGTATGCTTCTTGGTATGCAAAACATCTTTCAGTCTACTTTCTCTCATGCTGTCCATATTAGTTAACCATTTAACCAGTACAAGCTTATCAGCTTTTAATAAGGGTCTATATTAAATCAGCGAATGTTTAAAAAAGTGAATGCTGATTTATTGACCCCATGTAAGCGAAAGCTTACAATCCCGAACACATAGAACAGTGATTTTTTTTCACAGGGAAAAAAAAAATCTCTGTTCCAAAAAAGAAAAGAAAAAACTTTAAAACAGTACATAAAGGGGGGGGCGCTTCACCCCCACACCCCCCAACATGGGGGCTGTGCCCCACACACACACACCCCTACTTAAATATACCAACTCCGAGATCGCACTACAGTGATGAAAATGGCAAAATAACAAAGGCAGCCTAGCGATTTCTTTCTCAGTATTCTGCCATTTCGTGCTTTCAAGTTCGATCAAGACACATTCAAAAGAATGTGTCTTTGATCATATAATAGGGAACTTTAATAACACCAAAAGGAGTATCATGGGATCTCTATGATAGTTTTGTGTACACAGAAAACAACACTACATGACCAGCTGTGATGAAAAGCCTTATGGCTCTTAGAATGTATTTTTTCCTGATACTGGTACAGTGAGATCAGTGAAAGTGCATTCTCATTACAACTGACACTAGGGAAAACAGCAATGAGTGCAAAAATGCACTAAGATTGGGATTCATAAAAATGTGAACTTACCCTTTTCCTGAGGTGCATTGCTACTGGATTTGTTTGCAGTACATAAAGGGGTACATGTGGTGAACATTTCTGTGCTGGATTTGGAGGCAGGTTACCCCACAAAAATATGATTTTGAATGTCACTTCAAATCTATTATATCCCATTCAAGTGGCATTAAGTGTTTCTTTCATAATAATATCATCAGCTTTGTAGGGTCTATTTCAATTTTTTTATTGTTTTTGCTTGCATACTCCTGCTCAGTAGCTCTTCTTCCAAGTTCTGAATGAGAAACTCATTCCTCTTTATGAGGCAGAAGCTCTGGATCCATTCATTTGTAATTCAGAACAGTAGTCTTATGTCTTCATTCTCTGGACACGGCCAGACCATTATGAGCCCATCCATTCCCCTTGAAGGTGAAGGTACAAGGGAGCATACTAACTTGTCATTGTCATGGGAGCCTTTCTCCAATCCCAGACTAATACCCCCACCCCCACAAGAACTGATGAGCCACACATATAGCACTGCTATAAGGGAGGAAGTTTACTCACTCCAGACTATACCCTCAGGTTATGTTTAATGTGCATCACCCACCCATTCACTAGTAATGAGGTTGGGGTAACAAGACAGCTTCTGCAGAAAGCTGGTTATTAATGAAATTTCCCACTTGTGATACTTTTAATTTCAGGAGCAGTTGCAATGTTTTAAGCGGATACTTTTTTATGTAATGGTAAACAAATATGGAGACAAAAGGCAGACCTGTTTGCTACAAAGCAGAAATAATGTAAGATCAGAAAAGGTTCCTGCTACATTATAGTTGGCCAAAAGTCCAATGTATAATGATATTAGTACCACCCCAAAAGTTAACGAGAAACTAGAATCAGTCGTGGCCTCCGAAAGAAAATCGTATGAAACAAGATCAATAGCTGATTTGGCATCACAACTAAGGAACACAACTTTAGTGTGTGAAATGAATAAACTCTGGTGCAATAGAAGTTCCCTTTCTATACCCCTAGATAAATCCTTGCCTTTATCGAGCACAGGCTAATCTGTACGTGGAAACTTAGTAATATTTTCAAGGTGGGCTACAACAAACCTAAATAATTTGCCATCTACGTAACAGCACATTTCTTTCAGTGGGCTACAGTATAGTAGTCAAGGAGGACTCTTTTCAAGAGGGCAGGAACTTAACCTTAGCGACTGTACTCTTCATCTATTCCAACTTATGATAGACTGACTCCATGAATATCTTAATGAATTTTATGGAAAGCCATATATTCCAAGGACCTTGTACCACATCAGTGTGGAAAATCATGGATCAAAGTCAATAAAGCATCCAGATGGATTTGTGTCAGCTTGGAACACAGAAGGCCGTCATACAGCTAAGGAGATCTAAAGCTCTGTTGTAGGGTTAGCTTGATGCTTGAAATTGAATAGGAAGGAGTAGCATACCAGCTATATTCACTGTACTTGCACAGGATAGGCATTTTTAATTTTTAACCCTAAAGGAGAAACTGTTGCGCATGCCTTAGGCCAGATAAGTGGAAAGAATGTCTTAACCTTAACAACAACAAAATGGCAAGCCATCCTGAAAACATTTCAATTCATACTAAGCCATGGGAGAAGCACACAAAGTCAGGCTTCATATATCGGAAAACACTTCCATATGATATAACCACTTGAGGAAGGACTGCCCTTCTGTCCTTTTATCGTGTACCTGATAGTTCACTTAATCATTGTCATGTAAGCACCGCTTTTACAGTACCCAGTATGAGCTTGGAAGAGAACTAATATAATCTATCCTGTGTCACATTTGGCAACAGCAATATAGCTACAAATTTTAAGGAATCTGTTTTGTAAATTAAACAAATTTAGATTCCATACAAAGGATTTTGAGTTACCACAGCGACTATAGTTGCCGTAGTAGAATTTAAGGTGTTTTGTCTGACAATGGTAGCGATCTTTAAAGAGGCAGATCAAGGATAAAAATGCAGCTCAATCCAGTCAGTTTAAGATAATTATTTATTACTGTAGGTAAATAACTTTCTATTACATGCGGTAAATGAAGTGATTTTTTCCAATAGTCATGTCCATAGACCTGGAGGGGATGAGTATCTCTTCCATTGAGTGAATTCAGTTAAGCAGGACAGATCCAGAGACTTGGGCAGAAAAAATTATTGCAATCTACATTGCATGCATTGGGGATATTGCAGAACCAGGGGCAGCTTTTTGTAAATAAATAAAATCAAGGAACTATAGTTTCAACTGTGCACAGTCCACTTTAATTAATGAACATCTATATAATATTTGCAAATGTGTATTCACAAAGACATCTTGAAAACAAATGGCAAACAGATATTTTTATACTTAGGCTCCCAAAGAAACAACAGCATCAGTAAAGAGGAGCTGCATAATTCAAATCAGGCTTAATTCACGAATCTTCAATTCCTGAATTTTCTTTCAGAATCTTTTTTGACCAGTGGTCATTTCATGTTCTAAACCAGTCACTAAACTGGTGCTTTTCTGTAGAAGAACAGACTCTATAATGGGCCTCTTCCATTACTCAGAAACTACAAATGTGTACATAACCATGTGATCTCATTCTAAGAAAGTCCTGCTGGATGACGCTTGTGATAAAAAAATAAATAAATAAAAACTTCCTGTCCAACTTTCCATCATTTTGTCATGTATAGCATGGTAATGCGAATTGTTTATTTATTTATTTCACTTGTTTATCAGGATGGTCCAGCTGGGCCAAAAGTGTCCATTTTCAGTGTAGTCCGAGGGAGAAAAGCTCCACATATAAGACATTTCAATCCTCCCACATCCCAAAGACATGCTGTAGGTGGATTGGACACTCTAAATTGGCCCTAGGTGCAAGTGTGTGCATGGGTGTGCCTTCTGTGGAAGGTTGGGCACCGGGCTGGCAACTCGACACTGTAAAACTCCACTGCCAATCATGAGCAGACAGGTGATCTGCTGTGGTGACCCCTTACCGGGAAAAGCCGAAAGAAGAAAAAGAAGAAGAATGATAAGCATTGGTGCGATGAGTAGGAGGCATTAGTTGCAAACTAAGCAATTTTGCTGTAGCATGAGTCTAGTTTGGACTTTAGACAGGACTGAATGTTGGTGAGGAGGGGGCACCTTATAAAAGAGAAGGTAATAGAAAAGAGGAGGCAAGGGAAAGTCGAGCTGATGGACTGAGTAGATGTTTGTGTCAGTAGAGAGTGGACATATTAAGTGGACATTTCTCTCTTGTCCTAACATTTCTAGTCTGTGTACTTAATAAAAGATTTTCGACTGGAAACAGACTGCCTGCCTTGCTTGGATTACTTTCGAATACTTAGTAATACTGTAGAATTATATATTTTCTATTATTACTTTTTGACTTGACGAGTTTACGTTTGCTACTTCTACTACTATTGTCTGATCTGATTAATATACAGTGATTAACTAGAAATATATGGACTGAAAATCTTCCACACAGAGAAGTTTCTTACACTGTTTTGTAACATTTCTATGTTCCTAACACCTCTGTTTTTTTCAAGGACTCCTACTTTAACACAATACTGGCAGAATCCTATGAGTGTTCATTTCAGCACCTCTTGTAATATATAGATATATTCATGTATATCACGCATAATATTTGCTTGTTTATTTATTTATTTGTTTTTTTTTACTGAGTGTGCTGGTTGGTCCAATGACCCTTTCCAGCCATGAATGAGGCTGATGGCAAAAACTTGCACACCATAATGAAATAAGAAAACAGTTGCAGCATTGTTATATCAAAAGCATGCAAAATAAGAAACTGACTAATTCAAAGAAGTGCAATATGTTTATATTTTAAAATTATAATATAATACATTGTAATAATGTCATATAAATATGAAATACGTAAAAAATGCTAGGTCCGATCATGTCCGATTTTAGTGTATTTGTGGAGAATCAGATGGTCTTCATAGAATGCAAATGTGATGTACGCCCTTTTACCTCCATGAATATTTACTTTTTTTTGCATAGATGAAAGGGCAGGGGAATATGAAAGCTTTTATATTACATTTCTGTTGCATGTCATTCCCTTTTAGCTCATTTTTCCACACTGCCCTAACAACACAAATATTTCTAAGACCTTGCTTGTGTTGAAACATGTTGCGGGAGACAAAGGCAGACAGTAATCCAAGTGTCTTTTGTATTCACTTTGCTTCAGGTCTATGCAAATATCATTGTAGAACTGTGATTTGCATTAGCAGAGAGGTACTTTCCATACCAGCCAACTAATGACCTTTGTAATGTGTTTATCTGGTTTACTATAAGATTTGACAGTGGAGTTCATGGATAAATATTTATCTGATTTGCAAACTGACATTTATATGATTACATAAGTTACAAGTTTCCTTTTTAAAATGTATAACCTAGTCATTACTTGATATGCACTTGAATTGCTTGAAACTATTATTAGGACAGCTTTTAGTCTGATAGTAGGCAAATTAGCACTTTTATTAATGTTAACAATGTACACAACAAACTTAAATCATTTTACAACCACAGTGGAAACTTCTACAGGATAACTGTGAAATGTTATAAAATACTATTGATTTTAATTAATAAATCTGGGTGTTTAAGTCTAATCTTAGAAATACCTTTACAGAGATATTACTAAGATAAATTGCAATCAAGAATACAATATGTACTGCAAGCAGCAATACAGACTGCAGAAGTGAATAGCCTATGTCAAGTCACCTAATACATAGCTATTCAGACTATTGACTATATTTTTAATAATGTACAGGAGGAATAGAAAGAGATGAGCAGGAGTAATAAGCTGGAGAGACAATTAGGGACATGGAGAAAGAGTTGATTACTATTCGAAAGATGACAATGATATAGAAGGTCACTAAAGAGGAAAATAAATAACAGTAAGTGTTGTCTGAAGAGGTAGAAGAGCATGCATTAATAGGTATCATTAAAGGGGAGAATTCTTTTGATGTTAGGCTATTACTACCTGCTAAGATATGGAGGTGCTAGTCAATTTATAGTGAGAAAGGAATAGCTGTAGTGAGTAGGTGGTCATGCATCTGTTCTGAGGGTTGTGCATGTACGGTTCCAGGTGTTGGATAGATTTTTTTTTTAATAGTCTAAAACAACTAAGTTTATGCTCTTAAATTTTCTTATCAATCATTTTATATAGGTGAAACAAAAAAAACTATTTGAAAAACAGAGTACAGGAAAATGTTAGAGATATTAAAATAAAAGTATCGTTAGTGTGATAGATACACATTTTAGTGAGATACACAATGGATAAGTAAATACCTTTCTGGATATGTTTTGAGAAACAATGAGATTTGGTGGGAAGGTTGCAAAAAGTTTAAAACTACTAATTAAATGCAAAGACAAAGTGTTTTCTTAAAATATAACACAAAGACCCTTTGTGGGCTAAATTTGGAATATAATTGGAAAATGTTCAGGATTTGATATGATTAGTTGGTTTAAATTGCTTACTTCATTGGTGGTATTTTTGATATATAGATAGATTGGGTCTATATTACAAGATCGAATGCTCAGGTGATTGAACACCTAAACATCGAACTTTAATATCGAAAGCAAAAAAACAGCAAACGTCTGATTTAACTCAGGGAAGGATTTCCCTTGGCCATTCGCTGGATTTTGCCATTTTGTCTACTGCAGAGCAATCTTGGAGTTGGTATATTTAGTTAGGGGGGGTCTGGGTGTAAAGTTTTTTTTTTTTCCTTGGCCAACCGATGTGTTTTCCTTTGCCATTCGACGTTTTTCGGTTCGATATTACAAGTTCGATGTTTAGGTGTTCAGTTACCTAAGCATTCGATCTTGTAATTTAGATGCAATAGATTAGATAGATAGATAGATAGATAGATAGATAGATAGATAGATAGATAGATAGATAGATATATAAATCTGAGTATCATTCACTGTGTTATATTGGGTGCTCATTGATGGAGTGAATGTCTCTGAAATATGACTTGAGTGTTCAGTTCAGTGAAAGTGTAATATTTTGCATAAATGGAACATCAGTTGCATTCAGGTAAGGTAAGATAAGTGTGCATCAGAGGAACAATTGCCAAAACTTTCTGATATTATGAAGGTGTCAGCACTGGAGGAGGGAATATATTTGCTACTGTAGGCTGGTTAGGGTAGGGTTAAGTGAGGACATAGTTGTAGTGTGTGTGTGTGTGTGTGTGTGTGTGTGTGTGTGTGTGTGTGTGTGTGTGTGTGTGTGTGTGTGTGTGTGTGTGTTTTGATATGTGTCTGTGCATGTGTGTATCTGTCATCTAGATTAGTGGTAGTGTTATGGGAAGGGATTTTGAAAGGTAAGGTACAGAGTTAGTGTTAGGGGCAGCGCAGGGTTAGGGTTAGCAGGTATTAGTAAGGTGGTGCATGGCAGTGAATCTGTTGAATCATACATTAGGGTTTGGGGATATGAGTGTCAATCACTGATATAGCAGTTATAAGGTCAGTACCTGTTTTCAGCGACTTGTGTTTGGTTTACATCATAGAGAATATTTGACCTGAACTTGAGAATTGTTGATCACTGAGAAGAGTTGGCATGGGATCTCTCTGATGCTCAGTCCATTGCTGAGGGTCATGGTAAAGTCACTGCATCCTTTTTAAGCCTAGCCATGCATCCCAAATTTCTGGCAGGTACTGCTAGCCTTGGTAAGTGCAAGCAGGGGTTTGGGAGATTAAACATTTACAAGCAGAAGGCCTGAGAGATTAACCATTTACACGCTGCCTGTGTCCGTTAGAGACATAGGTGCCAAGCCAGGGTCAAATTTCTTTTTCTTCATCCATTTGTCTAAGTTACACTTGAATTGGGTTAAGGGGGAACTCTGCTTCACATCGATAGGAAGCCTTTTCCAGCAAAGAGGTAGTCTCTGGAATACACACCTGTCTCTCCAGCAGGCCCAATGCCCCCAACATTGGCCTTCACATCAGAGGAGTATATACCAAACAGGAGGAGTTGCAATACTGAGCCTTGTGGGACACCACTAGTAACAGGTTTCTTATCAGAAGTGGATTCACCTATCCGGACAACATATGTCCTGTCAGTGAGCCAGCTGGATACCCATTTAAGACGTAGGGGTTTATGCCTAACTCAACAAGTTTATCTATGGTAAAAATGACCACCACAGATCCAGAAAAATTTATTTTTCTGGATCTGTGGTGGTCGTTTTTATCTATTTGTTGCTGCATTTTTAGTTTGGTGTTTTTTGAAGTTTATCTATGATCCCTAAGTGGGCCATTGTGCCAAAAGCTTTGGCCAGGTCTAGATAAGCAATGTGCACCATTTTACTCACATCCGTGGTCCTAGTGACTTTCTCGAAGAAGTCCACAAGACTGAGCAGGCGAGACCTCCCTGTGTCAAAGCCAAATTGGGTCTGGTCCAGTTTTTGGAGGGATCCTATGTTGTTATTGATCAGGTCCATGATAATTCACTCCATGGCATTGCAGATACAACTGGTCAAGCTTATGGGTCTGTAGTTCCCTGGGTCAGTTAATGGGCCCCCCTTGTGCAGAGGAATGACTGTTGCAGTCTTCCATTCCTCTGGGACAAAGCATGTTGGAAGGCTGTGTTTAAAGAGGGTTTCTAGTGGCCCAGACAGATTCTGTTTTAAACTTAAGAACCATTCTGGAATGTTATTGGGACCCATGGAAGCTGTGTTTTTGGATTTAGCAAGCAGTAAGGACCTGTTCCCTTGTAATGACTGGTAAGGGGATGGTTGTGAGTATTTATTTGGGTGTGGTAAGAGGTGATGGAGAGAAGTTTGAACTGAACGTGTTGGTCCTCAGGTTTGCTATAGCTTCAGGCTGGGTGTAAGTGTTGATGTTTATGATTAACACAGCACATTGCTGAGCATTTCCCTTGAGGTTATGAACATCATTAAAAAAAGCCATATGGTTATCTTTCACCTGGGAGTATATTTTTCCCTCATTGTTTGCTTTGGCAGATTTGACCATCTCTCCAATTTGTTTGTTTAGACTGGTAAGTGTCTTTTTACACTGATTTGTCTGTTCATGCTTGGCTTTGGACAGGATTTTTTCCTTTTGTTGAATAGCCTATTTATGCTAGGGGTCTACCAGGGTGGTTTATTTTTACCAGTAATCATAGGTTTGACTCAGACAGGTACTGCCTCCTCTACGCAGCTATGTATGTGATTGTACAGTGCTTTTGTGTGCAGCTCAGAGTAGGCTTCAGTGTCAAACGGGTTCAGAGGGGCTTGGAAATGTAATAAGCTATCACTTAGTTTGAGGTAATTGGCCTTAGCAAAGTTCTTAACAGGTTTAAAGCTTGATGGGGGTTTTAGGGTAGTTTTAATGCTAAAGGAGATCTTTTTGTGCTCAGATCATACCAGGGAGGAGTTAGTGCATGAGAGGGAGCAGCATCTCCTATGTTCGTGAGTACTAGATCTAAGATATTTGTACCTCTAGTTGGGGAGCTAACTAGTTGCTCCAGGGCATTTGCATTGACTAAGTCCAAAAACCTTTCAGCAAGTGAATAGTGGGTCATATAAGTCTCCCAGTTTATGGAGGGGTAGTTGAAGTCACCCATAAGTATCATGTTAGGCTGAATGTTAAGAGATTCCAGTAGGTTTAGGTAGGAGGTGTGGATTTCCAGACTCATGTTATGGGATCTGTAGCTAGCAAGGATATGACAGGGGGTCACGCCTGTGTTTAGTTGGGCATGTAGTAGCTCAAGTGAGTCATGTTGTTGGACCAGTCTAGCAGTGTACTTGTCCTTTATGAACACTGAGACACCTCCCCCCTTTGTTTTATCCTGAGCTGAGGGGATCACAATGTATGAAAGGCATTGTAGACTTTGAAAGCAGGGGAGCTTTCAATGGTTCTGAACCATGTTTCTGTGACTGCACATATGTCTGCATTCTCCAGGGTGAGGAGTAGTTCCAGGGAGTGCAGTTTTTTTTATTTAAACTCCTAGCATTGAGTAGCAGCAGCAGTACCCTTAGGTAGTCGTGAATAATTTTTGTTATGTTGGAGGGGTTAACAACTTGGCATGGCCTAAAAAAGGCACTACGGGGATAGATGACATTTTGCCAGTATCCAGAAGACAAGTGCAAACCATCTCTGGCAAAGTATCAAGGTTTGTTGATCATGTCTCCCCAGGCTGACAGATATTGAATCCCCTCATTGGGACATCAAAAACTAAGCCAGTTGCTGAAGTTAATCATTTTATGCTGGTACTGTGGCATCATCATACTACTCAAGGCTAGATTCATGCCCACCTGGGGCACATATTCAGAGAGCTCCATCATGTCTCTCTTCGTATAGTCCAATGAGGTATGTATTAGGTCATTTACTCCCACATGGACTATGACCATGTCATACTAGTACTTGTGGTTTAAAGACCTATGTGCATGCCTGAGCTGGAGGATCCTGGCTCCAGATAGACAGCTGACTGTGATCTTCTCCTTGTTTAGTCTGGTAAAGGGGACATCAGTATGTCTTACAATGGAATCCCCAATATCTGGAATGTTTAGCTGTCTGGTGTTTTGACTTATGGGTTTGGAAGCAGGGCTAATATGATTTTCAGAGTTGTGCGTTTTGGGAGGTGCTGTCTTTTTTTGAGTTGCACAGGGCCACTGAGAGATGCTTTTGGGAGGTCTTGGAGGTTTGAGTAGATTGTAAGTGAATACTTCTGCAAATGTGGGTCTATGTGTTTGTTCCTTAGCATTGGTAGAAAGTGTTTTGGGTGTAACACTGATAATCTGGTTTGCAATTTTCATGTGTGTATGTGAGATCTTTGCCTCCAATTGCATTGTGTATCTGCATCTCTCACACACTGTGTTTGTTCTAAAATTAAATGGTTGTCAGTGAACATGGAATGGGCAGATTACCAGTCAAAATAAGGAGTAAACATAAGTAGAAATTTTTAAAGGATTTGCTGAGTTTATCAAACCAGATATAAAACATAGATGTGGGGCATTCCAAACAGTTGGTGGAATGCTGTCATTATATTTATAGTTACAGTGAAGCCATATAATGACCCAAATCTTCCCACATCCTGTTGTCGAATTTCAGTTCTCAGTGCTGAGTATAAATTATCTGTGTCCATTTTGTTCTATAGAACTGCTAAACATTTACCTCAGCTAATATATAATGATCAGTCTGTTTTCTATCAAGAAGACAAACTTTTTTTTAATATCATTAATGATCCTTTATGCTGAAAAGGCATTTGATTGATTGGAATGGGATTATATGTTCATAGTACTAGCATGGGGCTGTTTTCCTGTGACACATTTAAATGCTGTATAATAGGTTCATAGGTAGTTACTACGTAGGCAGTCCAGGAGACCACAAATAAAATTAGTCCAAATTCCCAATTACTGCAAAGTACTGTCTTGTTAAGTGACTTGCTCAAAGTCACTGTAGACAAACAAATGTTGAGAGAATCAAGCCCAGTGCCACAGGAACTAGCTTGTTAACAGCTCATAGCTTTAATCCTCTATGCCAATGGTCAGGCATATTGATGTGGTTGTCCTAGAGGTAAACATTCCAACCATTTTGTATTAGAATAGATGCATGTCAAGGGTACACGTCAGGGGTCCCCACTGTCACCTGTTTTGTAGCCTAGCTGGGTCCATTGACTTGAGAATGGTTTAAAACTAAAGATCAAGAATATAAACTGTTACCTTGTGCAGATGATTTGTTAATGCATTTAGGTAAATCTGAGATTCATGTATTGGCTGTTTCATATATTGGCTGAGATAGATAGTTTTGAGCAATTATTTTCTGGATATACACTAAACAGCATAGTGCATAAATAATGAACCAATGGTAGAAATGAGATGGGATTTGGCTAAACAAGGAGAAGGTTACTGTCAGCTGCCTGTCGGGTGCCAGGATCCACCACATAACCCACGCACTCAGGTCACTCCACAACAAGTACAAATATGACTCTGTCATTGTCCATGTTGGTGTGAATGACCTGAGACGTACCTCCCTGGACTACATGAAAAGAAACATGGAAGAGCTCTCCAATCTTGCAGCCCAGGCATGTATGACCCTAGCCCTGAGTAGCATTCTGCCATTGCCTAGAATGATACCGCAATACAAGGACAAAATGATTGACTTTAACAATTGGCTAAGCTTCTGGTGTCATTCTAAGGGGATCCAGTATCTGTCTGCTTGGGTTGACATGGTCGACAGACCACGATGCTTTGCCACAGATGGCCTGCACCTGTTGCCCCTGAGATTCCGGATACTGGCTAAGGCTCTTGCTGCCTCTATAGTGCCTTTTTTAGGCAAGGTTCAAATAACAAATTCATCACCATAACAGGAACAGGCAAGCAAAAACTGAGGGTAATGCTACTCAATGCTAGAAGTCTAAATTTCAAAATGCACTCACTTGAGGCACTCCTTAAAATGGAGAACATCGATATCTGTGCAGTGACTGAGACCTGGTTCAAGGCTCCAGAGAGCACCCCTGCTCCACCAGGCTATAACTCATACCACACTTTTCGGCCATGTAACCTGGACCAAAACACCAAAGGTGGAGGTGTGTCCATATTCATTAAAGATATCCACACCTCCAGGCTAGTTGCTCAGCATAATGCATCTGAGGTTATCCAAGTGCAACTAACTCTGGGCAAAACTACAATCCATATTTTAGCTTGCTACAGATCCCCCACCATGCCCCAGGATTCCCACTCATCTTTTACTGATGTACTGGAAAATATTAGGGTTCAACCAAACACCCTAATAATGGGTGACTTTAATTACTCCACCATTAACTGGGAAAACTACTTGTGTACCAACTCCTTAGCTCAACGCTTTCTGGAATTCATAAACTCCAATGCCCTGGATCAACGTATCCATACCCCCACCAGGGGCAACAATATCATAGACCTAGTCATTACCAACATGAGTGACCGGTGTTCCACACCTTAAGTCAACTCCTCGTTGGTCCGATCCGACCATAAGCTAATCACCCTTGATATCCACATCCTGCCCCCACCTCCCATTAAGGAAACCACAGTAAAAATATTTCTCAAAAGCCAACTTCATGCTTCTTAAGACAGAATTGGTGAACTTCATGACACACATGCAGATGGACAATACAGTTACAACTGCTGAATCCTACACAAATGCGCTCTATAAGAACTTACACGAGTGCATGGATCATGCTATACCAAATAGAGCCAAGACGCTATCCTCCAATAAAAAGAAGCCAATCTGTTGGTCGCCTGCCATAAACAAACTCTACAATAGAAGGAAGAAACTGTTGCAAAAGAGAGTAAAATCCCATGAGTGGAGGAGCTCCCTGGTCAGCCTCAGTAAGATGCTGAGATCACTTATAAGACCCTCCAAAGCTAGCTATGAAAACAAAATCACCACTAATTCCAAGGACAACCACAAAGCATTCTATAGCTATGACAAGAATCTCGATGGTAACACCCAGATCTGCTCTGAGTTACAGAACAAAGGCACGAAAATTACAGAACCAACTGATATTGCCAACATCCTGGAAGATAGGTTCAGTGCTGCCTTTACCTCCCTCTCACCCCCTAAAGGGCCCATATCTATACAGGAAAAATGCAGAGTCCCTGTAATCACAACTATGCAGGTAAAAGCTGCACTCTCTAAAGCCAAAAACACAGCATCCGTGGGACCGGACAACATCCCAGGCTGCGTTTTACACAAACTTCATAATGAACTGGCTCCCCACTTAAGCACCATGTTCAATAATAGCCTCGCATCAGGCTTTGTGCCCACTGAATGGCACACAGCAACAGTTATCCCACTCCACAATGGGGGAGCCACCACTGATCCCGGGAACTATCGACCTATTAGCCTGACAAGCCTGGTCTGCAAGGCCATGGAACGTATCATCATGGAACACATAAACAAAGACATTGGTAACCTCCAAACTCTGGATCCCACCCAGTTCAGGTTTGTGAAAGGCAGATCATGCCTCCTGAACCTGACCAACTTCTTTGAGGCAGTCACCAAAGCCACAGATGAGGGTAAGGTGGTTCACACAGCCTATCTTGACCTCGCTAAGGCTTTCAACACCATCCCCCATTCCGGAATTATAGCTAAACTCACTAAACTAGGTATAAATCCCTACATCAAATGGCTCACTGACAGAACCCACACTGTAAAAGTTGCACACTCCAAATCTGACCTCAAAGCAGTGACAAGTGGAGTACCACAGGGTTCCGTCCTGGGACCTCTCCTGTTTGGTATCTACTTCTCTGAAGTACAGGCTAACACAGAAGGCCACTGGCTAATGAAGTTCGCAGATGACTGCAAACTAGGAGCCAT
This sequence comes from Protopterus annectens, assembly GCF_019279795.1. Lineage (NCBI taxonomy): Eukaryota > Metazoa > Chordata > Ceratodontiformes > Protopteridae > Protopterus > Protopterus annectens. The sequence continues at coordinate 298,118,090 of NC_056729.1, forward strand.
AGACAAGTCCCCAAATGATGTGGACATCCTACAGAAGGGCCTCGCTGAGACAGATGCCTGGTGTCAGAGCCATGGCCTCAAGCTCAGTGCCAAAAAGTGCAGTGTCATCCCCTTTGATAAAAACTCTGTACCCATGAACTACCACATAGGCAGCAATCTACTTAACACCGAATGCGTGATAAGAGACCTTGGGACCCAGGTGGACAGTAGTCTCTCCTTTGATAGTCACATCGCCACAGTAGTCAGAAAGTCCTTCTACATGGCACATCTCATCATAAAAGGGTTCTCATCTAGGAAAAAAGAGGTCATTGTTCCTCTCTACTCGACACTCATTAGACCCATTATAGAGTAAAATGCCCCTTTTGGAATGTACCTCACAAGACATCTGCAGCAGATGGAAAGGTCTCACAAAGAGGATTACTGGCCTCAAACAAATGCCCTACACTGACTGCCTCAAAAAACTCCAGCTTTACTCTGTAGCATATCGCCTACTCCGAGATGATCTCTGCCTAACATATAAAGCTATCTCAAACCCAGAGCTTTGGACATGCTACACCTAAAGAAATCCCAGTCCCTCCTAGCTACACACTCTAGGGACCTAAACCTTGTCACCACAATAAACAGGACATGCTGGAGGGATAGATTCCTGTCCCAGAGACTTCACATACTCTGGAACAGGCTACCCATCTATGTCAAGCAAAGTTCTTCATTAGCACTCTTCAAGAAAAATCTTGATGTGTGGATGGGAAATAGGAAATACACCCCGGGGATCACTTCTGTGTCTCTGCTCGACAGTGGCACAGGACAATAACTTTCTTGGGTGGTGTAAGCCAGGGAACCTTGTTGGCTAGGCATACATAGGGCCTTGGGCCGATAGCCTAGTACCTACCTATGAACCTATGAACCTATGAAATAATAATGAGTTTCAATATTTTTGGCTATCATTAGCATCACATATTAAAACAATGGTAAGATTGGTGTATTAACTCACAAATGAACCATTCATTTAAATTATGATATGACAATGTTAGATTTTATGCAGTGAGCACAAGCTTTAGAAATATTTATAATTTTCCAGGTTATACAAATCTGTCATGCTCCCCTGGTAACCCTTTATTTCTTTTACTATAAAGAATTAAAAACAGGCTTCTGATTTTTTTTTTTTTGGGGGGGGGGACTTGCAACGGGTCCCTATTACATTATCAAAAATGCATTCTATCAAATGCGTTTTCACCTAACTGTAAATAGCAAACCGGCAAAATAGCGAAGCGGCTTTTCAGTGAATTCTTTCCCTGGGAAAGAAGTCACTTGGCTGTTTAGTTAGTTTGCCATGTTTTGCACTGTAGTGCAGTCTCGGAATGTGGTCTCACAGATTCCCTTATATGGTATGGCTCCCAAACGTAAATGTGCAATAGTTACTGACCTTAGGGTTAGTGAGCGGGTTAAGGTAAGTGCATATCAAGTAATGTATTTAGCGCACACTTTAGGATTAGAAGTAGGGTTTAGTTAAGTGTATATATGTTTACTTTTTGTGTGGGGGTTAGAAGTAGGGTTAAGTTAGGTGGATATATGTTTTTAACTGTTTACTTTTTTATTTTGGGTTAGAAGTAGGGTTAAGGTAGCTGTGTATGTGTTTTGACTGTTTACTTTTTTTTTTTTTTTTGGAACAGTGATTTCTTTTCCTCGGAAATAAATTGCTGTTCTGAGCTGTCAATATTTTTAGCTTTCAGTGAAATGGGGTCGATTATTCACCGTTCGCTGTTTTCAGCATTCAGTGACGTGATATAGACCCCTTGCAACATAAAGCTTCCTCATGAAGGTCACTGCTACCAATGACTGATGTAAGTTATGGAATCCAGTTATGGAATTAGATACATGACTGTGACTTTAAAATATTTCATAACTTAAATAGTCAATATTGTGAGTCACTGGATATATTACGTGATCAGGTAGGCAAATTAACAGGACTGCATAGTAAAATTTTACTGAATAGATTCAAACCTGATCATAATAAATCTCCAGTTATACTTAACATATTTTGAACTTTATCCACTTTACACAGATAGTAAAAGTTAAACCTGTAGAAACCAAGTAACTCCCATGACATTTATTTCACTCAAAGAGATAGGATAGAGATTTCTACTCCTAATGTGTCAATGGTACTGCAAGCAAAGTTGTAAGACATTAGCTAAAAGCTGAAGAAGCAATATTATGGCAAGATTTTCAGAAGCCGTATATGTCATCGAACTGGGATGTGCTTAAATATCATAAATTTGTAACTTATGTGAATGGAGAATTAACATTACTTAATATTGAAGAGGATGATAGACCCAATTTGGTGCAGTAGCCAATGGACGATGGAGGTATTTACAGGGTCTATATTATAAGATCAACGGTTGAAAACATCGAACACCATATGGTCGGCAGCAAATGGTCAATGTCTTCAAACATCGAACATAAAAACAACAAAAAAAAAAAGAAAGAAGTACCCCAACAGGTTTAAGCAGGGGTCAAGCCCCCCTGCACCCCCACACCCCCCACTACTTAAATATACCAACTCCGAGACTGCACTACATTGCAGTAAATAGAAATCTCCCCTTATGGAGATTTCCGTTTACATGTTCGATATTGTGTGCTTTCGCTATTCTCGTGTCGATAATATCAGCTTCGATATTGTCGGCTTTCGAGAATATAATATAGACCCATATTTACCCACCTATTAAGTAATTAGTGAGACTAACATAAGTCTGACATGGCTATAAATTGTGAATACCTTATGTTATCCTTATTAGTACAGCAGTTGAATCAGCCAACAGAATTAAAGAGGGCAATGGAAAGAGATTTATGCATTCAAATGAAACATAGGCATTGGAAAATAATACAGCTAAGTTTTAGGCAGGCCACCAAATCTAATAGAAATCACTTTTTTGTTTGTCAGTACCTTCATAAATACTTCTATATGGTGTGGTCAAAATGGTAGTCTGAGTGTCTCTGCTTTTATTTTTCAGGACTACTAGAAAGTTTTTTGACAGGAATTGACTATCAAACTTGATCCAATCACAGCTAGAAACGCTAGAAGTAAAGGAAAATGTGTATTTGTCTCAGGATCAGTTTATTTTAATGAAAAGTTTGATAATTTAAAATAAATGCTGGGAAACAGAGCATTTCAAGAATGGCAGTTTTCAAAACCACTGGACAAGAGACCATTTCTGTAAAGAATGATTTCCAGAATGCCCTTGATACAAGAATTATCTTTAAAACAGACAATATAGCAAGAAGGTACACTATAACTAAGAGAAAGAAGCAATTTGAATTCCAAAACCAGGATCCAGCAACAAAATGTTCATATAGACAGTACAGAAACCAAGTTTAAATGACATAAAGGAAAGACTGCATGAGCAAGTGCATCACACTGAATTTTTGCTAAAAGGGAATAACTCACTATTTGATAAGGTGGGTAATCTGCAAAACTATTTGAGAAAAATAATTTAAGAATATATGATGTGTCTGAGAAAATGGCAGGAAAAAATGTGGTTAATTTCCTTACCATTTGTATTCCAAAAGTTTAAACTTTCAGGAGGGCTTATCCTATGCTATAGGCAAAATCCATAAATTTCTCACCAAACATTAGTAAGGAAAGAGTTTCTACCAGGTCTATAATTGTTAAATTCATCTCACATCTGGATAAAGAACTTATTATTAGAAATGCCTGGGCAAATCTTCCTCTGAAAAGTCGTAGTTCTGTCATCATATTTGATACTAACTATTCAGAATAAGTAACAGAAGAAAGGACAGTTTACTTACCCCTGGAGAATTCACTTAAATGTGATACTAGGTGCCCCATTTTATTTCCAAAAATATTAATTTTTTTCCCTTATAAAAAAGAAGCACTTTTGACTCTTTAGACAATATTCTTTCATTTCTCAAATCTAAGATGATTTACAAAATTCAGGAATAAATGGATTAGAGCCATAAATCCTAAAGAGACAGGCAGAGAGACCTGGGTGAAAGACTGCTTGCTTTATCAAAAAACAAAAAAAGATTCATGAAAATGGAACACTAAGACAATGGACTAGTGTATTTATTTAAATAAAGTATACCTTTTGCCTATCCAGTAATATAGACACCTTACACAAGGTATATATTTCTGGACTTCACTATGACATTATTATCCATTTTCTATGAAAATTTTATATACTGGTTTTAAGAATAAATATTATTCATTTACCTGGTCATCTTAAATACAGTACTGCTTTTCAAAATCTGTCCTTTATTCTCTAAGGTGATGTACTTTATATATCACATATTTTTTGATAAGCGCAACCATAACGTTTTCTTCCTTGTTTTAACATAGCTTATTTAGACATGTAAAGTTTAGCCTACAGGTATATGTCACTTAACATGTAAAATGTATTTACTTAGCATTTTAGCATATTCTTCCTTGCAGAAATACATTGTTTTACTGTAATCTGTTGTTTTTTTTTCTACAGAGACCATACTGTTGTTTTAAGTAATCTGCATATTTAATATCAATATATTAATATTCATGTTCATACTTTTAGATCTTAGGACCATATGAAATGCAAGGCAAATGCAAGGACATTGAGGCCATTTACACCGTTTCAGGGAGGGACAGGCCAATTTGGCCTGGGATGAATTTATATATACCCATCCAGTTAACTAGCTCCCATCTGAAGCAGATCATTTATCATACTGCTTAACATGAGTCTGTTCAACTGAATATTAAGGTGAATAAATTCTGTGGTTGTAACTGATTTTTACTTGTTTTGTGGTATAGACTTCCTTTCTGGAGTCAGAGCATAAGGGTTCTTTTGGTGGAGTGCAAGTTTTTCTAGAGTTATAACAGTCTTGAATTATTGGATCCCTAGTGAACTGAAAAGCAAGGAAGTGCTTAAAGTCTCTCCTGGTAGCTCAGGTCCTTTAAGCCTTTGATCTTTTTAGTTAGGAATCTCTGAGGTCTCCCCACTTATCATTTATGTCTTGTGAGGTACATCCAAAATGAGGCATTGTACTCTATTATGGGTCTAACGAATTCATAATACAAGGGGATAATGATTTCTTTAGCTCATATCTCCCAAATGTCTCTAATTTTGACTCAAAGTTTAGCACTGGCTCTCTTACTTCCCCAAAACTGGTGACTTTTATAGAAAAGGTAGTGAATTAAATTTAATAAATAATGAAAATAATTAACAGTTACAGACTTCTTTTTTTCAGAAAATGTATATTAATTCACATTCTCTTATTTTGTCGATGTCTCAAGTTAATAGTAATAAAAGTTTAATAGTGTCCAAGATTATCCCTGATTATTTCTAGATTTGTCCATGATACTGTTGAGACTTCACTCTGATTCATTCAGAGTTATAGTTCTGGACCATATCCCTTTTACTAAGTAGAAAGACCTCCCAACTATATTTGCAACATTATGATCAAAAGCAAAAGAATTATCTATCCTTGTTTCCAGGTATCTTACTACATTCTCATTTTGAAGTGGGGTGTTTTCTGCTCATGCAAGAGTGAGGGATTGCTTACCAAATGCAACAATATTGCACTTTTAAGCATTTAATTTGAACCTGTTTTTTCAAATTTATTGTCAAGTGTAAGTTTATGTTAAAGTGCTTATGTATCAAAGGGGGGAACTGAAGATTACAGTCATTGGGTAACTTTGCTAATCATAGATCATCAGTTGTGATTTGGAGCTCCAAGAAATTGATGCTAAACAGCAGAGGTCACAGCACAGAACCTTGAGCAACACCACTTGTCACCATCATTCCCTCATGGGTTGCACACATTGCCTTTGCTTTGTGGGTTCTGTCTGTCAAACCAACTTGCTAGCCATCTCACCACAAAAGGTCCATTAAGAGTGTTGATTATATTTGCATGTGGTTTGGTATCAAATGCCTTGGCTAGGTCATTATGACCACAGCCCACAGCTTGTGTTACCATTTCAAAGTTTACCAGATTCATTATAGAGAATCTGTCCTTTACAATGTCAAACTGTAGAGGGGCAGGTTTGCTAAGATTGTTATAGAAATGTGTTATTAATTTCAAACATTTACAATATATACACAGAAAGGAAGAAATTCAACATTATATATTGTTATACAATGGCAGGAATACATTGAGTCATCAAGATAATCTTATAAAATTGACACATTAAAAGCTGGGGGGGTGCAGCGGTAGAGTTGTCACCTCACAGCAAGAGGTTCTACCATTCGATTTTCAGCTGGAGCACCTACTGTGTGGAGTCTGCATGTCCTTCCCGCAGTCAAGTGGCATTTGAAAGACATGCATGAATGGGCATGCCTTCGTTGAAGGTTGGGTGTTGGGCTGGCACCTCAGCATCGTAAAAATCTACTGCCAAGCATTAGCAGACAGGGGTTCCGCTGTGGCAACCCCTAACCGGGAAAAGCCAAAAGAAGAAGAAGAAGAAGAGTCTTGGTATTAAAATGCCAAGACTCTTAACACAATAGCAACATTTCTGGCTTATCCCAACCACTAAAAGTCTTAGTATGATTTATATATCTTATTCTGATCATTTCTTTTTAAGTTTTACATAGTATTGCTGTTAAATCTAAAAATGCTTTGAACATAGTAACTAAGTTTGAGTTCCAATTTTTTTGTTATAACTTTTCTAACAACTTCCAAGAGAGACAAACAATTTTTTACTCTTTGAATTTTACAGATACAGGAAGTGAAATATTCATTAGTATTACTGATCTAGTAAAAGAACAATTATCAGACCATAACCCCTTAAAAACATACTTATCTCTTTCCAATATACATTTAATTTTTCACAATCCATAAATGTTTATCCAATCAGCTTTTACATCTTTACTACATCTCCAACAAACTGAAAAAGTCATTTTAGTAAACTTAGAGATATAGGGAGTAAAAAACATTCTATAAACCTTACCTCTAGATGATTGTCACTGCTGAAGTGACACCTTGACCCCATCTGCAAAAATGGGAAATGGAGATGTGGATGGATGGATGGATGGATGGATGGATGGATGGATGGATGGATGGATGGATGGACAAACATTCTATGTATATATTTCCACATAAAAGCATTCCAGTATAAACTTGAAGAAGTTTGACAAACTGATATAAGTAACAAAGTTTTATTCTTACCATTTGTTGAATCACTCAATCCATTACTATCTAAAAAGTTCCAGAATTGTGCATCAAAATTAGTATTATCATTATTTATAATTAAGTTACATAACTCAAACAAAATTCCTTTGTAGGTCTATCTGGGATCAGTACAGATCCCCAACGGCACTTTCTGCCGAAGCAGAAATCACCGAACATACATAACCGAAAGTGCTGTTCACCGAAGCAGTACTTTCGGTTATGTATGCTGGTTGTGACGGTTACACTACGGTGCGGCTAAGGAAGAATTCCCTTTTCCCCACTGTAGTGTGACCTCGGAGTGAGAATATAAAGGTAGGGGGGGTTTGGGAGGTGCAGGGTGGGCTTGCCCCCCTGCATAAAAGAAGATTTATTGTTTTTTTTTTTTTTTTTGAATGGACTTTAATGAAAGTGATTTTTCAGTGAAAGTGCTTTCGTTAAAGTGCATTCGGGTATTGTGGATTCAGACTATTGAACTTTCATTCAATAGTGCTAGAACCGTCTATCTACCTTTCATGATAGCATTCATATAGTCACATAATGAGGGAACAGTGTTCTGTTCCTCTTCCCTCATATTATCTACAAATTCATTTAATTTCTTACTGATGGGTAATATTGACTGGTTAGCAGATTCATTCAACTTATATTCTTTCATTAAATGTTCTGCAGACTTAAATTTTCCTTTTTCAAAGCAATCAGATCATAATACTAATCCATTCCTTTTTAGTCAATTAATTTTAATATTGTTCTGAGTTTCCTTAACTCTAGAGGTGTGTTCAATGGGAAAGAGCAGAAATTTCCATTTTTATGTTAATAGAGTTTTAAAAACATGTTTCTTAACTGTTTTAAGAATTTTCATATATGCAGAGTTTGAAGATTGAAATGAATTTCCTTCTAAGGTAAATTTCTTAACTAAATGAAAGGATTGTTATATATTTCTAATTTATCATATTTAATAAACTTATAAGGATTTGTATAATCTGCTCCTGGATGGTTTTCTATTGGCTAGTATAATTTGAATCTATCCAGAATATAACAGAGTTAAAATTTGCAGAAATTGAAGATTCTACATCTGGGAAGCTAATACCACCATACTCCCATAATAAGCTTATTCAGCTTAGATATTTGTTAGTCATTAAGTTTATTAGTAACATTTTTCTTTAAATACTTGTCAGTTTTATATTCATCAGGATTATTATTTTTATCTTTATTAAGATACTCATGGATTTTTTTTAATATTAAGCATTTCATCCAAGTCTGTAGTAAGCTAATTAGTGTGAGGATTTCAAATATTATTGATTTGTGCCTTTTTGTGTAACACCTTTCTCTATTAGGTAATTTATGTAGATTTTTGAAGTTATCATATAAATGCAGATTTTATTTTTTCTAAAGCTATCTCCACTTTATGCATTAAAACTGTTTGATATTTTATCGTTATTTTTAAATGCCTTCAGTATTATCTAATTTCTTTGTTTGTTGTTCATCTTGTACATCTAACAACTTTTTATACCACTCTTTCATTTTATTACTAGCACATCTTCCCAGTCAAACTTTAATATGCATTTTTAAGGACTCCAATAGTATGAAAAACTATTGATTTGTTCCTTGGTATAACTCTTAATTTTTTTATTTCATCATATATACTGGGATTCTATATATAATGAATGTTCCTTATGTGCATTAATATATTAATACTTAGTGCATTGTTATCAGGTAAAGGACAAGGAATAGTTTTAAAATAATTCACTTTATTAAGTAAATCTATGAGGCATAAATACTATCAATTCTAGTTTGCATCCCATGCATGTAAGAATAATGAGTGAAGACCAATCACTTATCTTCTCCTTTTACTAGTAAATCAACTAAATTATTGTTACTAATTCATCTGTTCAGTGCTTTAGCTGATGTCAGTATTTTAGCTTTTTTTCTATTCCCTTTTATCTTCTGTACTAAATATGCAGTTAAGATCCCCTGCTAAAATTAAACTACACTTCTAATGACTCTGTGGTAAGCTTAAGTGATCTTTAGCCACACTTGCACCTATTCATGTATCCAGTAAAAATTAGCTAGTGTATGGAGTTTGCTATTATATTTAATTATTACAAATGTGTACATTTCTTTGGGATCGTTAATGGATTCTATGACCTTGGGCATTACAGTAGATTTTCTTCAAAGCATAGCAGTTCCTCTCCTCCTTTGTTAAAAGAAGCAGATGATAGCATTTCATAACCTAACCTATTTAAATATACAAAAAAACAGCAGGTGGACCCAGAAATGACAGCAAGGCTTGTAGATAAACCCGTCTTTAATTCACAGACAAATAAGGACATAAGCGCTTTTGTAGTATCACTACTTCATCAGATGTAAATCACAGTAGCAGTAAACATTAAAACAGCAGCTCTCACAAAAGCATACATAAAAACTGTTTAACAAAGCATTACTTCATAACACAATTAATACATCAATACCTAAAATAATTCATTTTCTCTTCAGGGCTCTAGCCTTGAGTTTAGGTCTCAGTGGAACTCTGTCATTCAGGCCATGCCCAAAATCTCCTCTTATCCTTATTATCCATTTTGCCAATTGTTCTGTTTGATATCTAATGTCCCCCTTTCTATTACTTTCCATAACTTGTCCAATTACTAAAAATTTAAAATAATGTGTTGTATTAGTCTCAGAGACATGCTTAGAGAGAGCACTCACTGTATCATTCTTACCTATATGGTAATAATGTTCCCTAATTCTGTCTTTTAATGCTTTATCCATCTTACCAATATATAATTATTTACATATGATACAGTGTGCCAAATAAACAACATGGAGAGTATTACATAAGGCTTGAATACTAAACCTATAGATTTTACCTTGATCGGGGTGACTAAACACCCCACTACTATCTATATATTTACAAGCTTGACAATGTCCACATGCTAGGGTACATCCTTCACACACAGTAGGCTGTTTCTGTTTGGGGTAGCATAACCGTCTCATAAGTGAACACATATTCTTGTAAACAAATGATGGTCTTACATCAACTATATCAGTGATGTCTATATCTGTTGTCAGAACTCCCCAATGTTTCTCTATAACTTCCTTATAAAGTCTAACATCTCTAGAATAAGACAGACAAAGTCTCAGTCTACTATTTCTATCTACCTCTTTTCCAATTTTCGTCTCATACTTCTCTCCAAAATAAGGCATAGCTCTAGTGTCTCTTAACCTAACTACTTCTTCAGTGTTCTCATTGATCTCATGGTGTTTATAGCCCCTTGATACTAATGCATCTTTCAGTAGCCCAGTTTGTGTATTAAAGTCAGATTCTCTCACACTTAGTCTAGAAGCCCTATAAGTCTGACTCCTAATAACACTTCTAAAGACATGTGCTGGATGCATACTATCTTTATACAAAAGATGATTACAGTGACAAGACTTCTTATGTAATTCTGTGTAAATATGTCCATCAATATCACAGATTACTCTAACATCTAGAAAATCAACAAAGGAAGTAGAGATGTTACATGAAAACCTCAAATAAGTAGTAGTCTCATTTAAATATTTAATAAAATCATACAGCATAGATTTCATACCATGCCAAATGAGGAAATGGTCATCCACAAACCTACAGTAGAAAATGACCTGAGCTTTAAATGGTCCCTCACATATAAACCTTTGTTCAAAAACATTCATCGCAACATTGGTGCAGCTATTGGCACATGAAGTGCCCATAGAGAGGGGATTTTGGGCATGGCCTGAATGATAGAGTTCCACTGAGACCTAAACTCAAGGCTAGAGCCCTGAAGAGAAAATGAATTATTTTAGGTATTGATGCATTCATTGTGTTATGAAGTAATGCTTTTTTAAACAGTTTTTTATGTATTTTTTTGTGAGAGCTGCTGTTTTAATGTTTCTATAGTGTTTATTCCTTTAATTTGCAAATGACTTGATATATGTGACTTATTTTAATGGTATTTAAGGAGGGGTTTTGCTTCTGTGATTTACATCTGATGAAGTAGTGATACTATGAAAGCACTTATGTCCTTATTTGTCTGTGAATTAAAGACAGGTTTATCTACAAGCCTTGCTGTCATTTATGGGTCCACCTGCTGTTTTTTTTTTGTATGTTTTGAACATTTTTCTGGAAGGACCTGGGTGCTCATTGTGGTTGCGGTCATTTTGATTTGTTTTTTAACCTATTTAAGTATTGTATACATTTATCTATCAAGTGAGTCTCTTGCAAGAATATAGTATTTTATGCATTTAATTTTAGATATCTCATTAATGATTTCCTTATGTTGCCATTATTTAATCCATGTATATTAATGGATAATAGATTAAAACTATCCATACTGTGTAGTTAAAATATTTCTTTTAAAAGGTATTACACATTTATCCACCATATTAATTTAATTATACATAACACTGTAATGCATTCCTCCAAAAGAGTCTTAACATTCCACATGTTTTGAATTCTTCCTTTGTACAAACTAAAGTACTAAAACTTCTAAATAACAAAAAAAAAGACAAGTATACAACTATAACTGCATATACTGTTAATAAAACACAGCCTACCATGGATACCAAATGTCCTAGTTTGCCTATCAAACAGACAAACAACTATACTATAGCTATACTTACCAATACCAAAAAATTCATCAAAGAAACTAAACCAAAGATACAGTGACATATAAATAATTAATATAATATTATATATAAGTCAAAAATAATAAGAGACCATTAATTTAGTTATATCTTTTACAATTTAAAACTATTTCCCCATTACTACATAAAAGTTTAGTAATCTTCTATAATTACAAATATTAAACAATCCAACAAATAGTGTACTATATACCTATTTATGTAATAGTGGTATAAATTATCCATCAAATATTCCTAAAGTATTCACTCATTCAACATTATTACAGCTACATCAATAAATAAATTTGCATAACAGAGTGGGCCTGAAGAGATAAACACATCTGTAAACTTACAGGTGACAGGTAATCTTATCACACTAAATTATAACACACAAGGGAAATCAATACACATACATAGCTATCATGCTAAAATATATATACATATTTTATAGATCTAACAAAAGCTCTGAATTATTTTTTATAAAACCTCTGTATTCATTTTTTAACAACAGAAAAAAATAAAAAAAATAAACATATAATAATATACAAAGTGCATAACATGACTAGCATATATATTCAAAACATAGTAAAATAAAATATTTTTCAAGTAGATATCTAGCTTTAAGTCAAGATTTATAAGAATATGTGACATTTGAAGTTCTCATCTTTATAGTTAATAATTCATTCTTACAATCAATGTTCACTAAATTAATAAATTCAATAAATGAGGGTGTCATTTTATATTTCCAATTTTTAATAATTACTTTTCTAGCTATAGCTAGAATAGACCAAAGAAAAGGCAATTGGAGCATTAAATAAGACCAGTGATTTAGAAATACTACATCTACTTGACTACAATATTTGAGTAAAATTATTAATCTCTTTCCACAGAGGAGATTATCTTGGATTCAAACACCATATGTACCCAATCAGCTTCTATGACTAAGTTACATCTCCAACATTTAATATTAATAGTTTTGTACATTAAAGTAGTTTTATTCAGTGTGATGTAAGTTTTATGCAAATATTTCCATGTGAATATTTTCAGTATACAGAATATGTACTTTTGTCTGCAAATTTTAATACTATTTTTTTTATTTTCATCTGAGAAAAGTTCACTATTATTTTTTGTAGAATAGTTCCAATGTATGATATCAGAACATGAATAATAAGATCTATGAATTCTTGAAACCTTAGATAAATAAAATGTATTATTTACTGAGTTAACACTACTTAAAAATTCTAAAATCTTAGGAAAGGATTCCAAATGCGAATCATATTCCATGTTTACTTTAGTGCTTACATATTCCCTACAAATGAGCAAAAATAACCAACTGTTGAATTTTAAACTATGTCTAGTAAAAACATACTCTACAGAGTGAGGTTTATTTCCATTTAGGAACTGATACCAATAAATTATATTATTATTTTTAAATTTTAATATTTTATTAAAATTATGCATTTCTAAACATTCTTTAGTATAAGCAATAGGAACAGGAAAAAAAGTTTTTAATAATGTGGTTACAATAAATAAAGTTCTTAAAAGAGGAAAAATATAATTAATATAAGGAACATAATATAAGTTATTATTTCCATTTATATAAAATCATTAAAAAACTATAAAAAATTGTTAGGTATAATTTGTGCATGAAGCAAAGTAATATTATTATTACTGAATTTTTTTATGAATTGACTTCCATTTTGACTCATAAGATGTATTGAGTCATAATGTTATTACTTTAGTGATGGCTGAAGTAGCATATAATTCAATATCTGGAAAACCTATACCCCCATCATCCCAACTTTTCTTATGCCAGCCAAAGGAGATCCTTGGTTTATTCAGATATCGAAGAAATTTAAGAATAATACTATTTATTCTCTTTAAAAATGTTTTGGATGTAATTAAGATTAATGACTGAATAAAAAACATTTTGTAAGAATTACCATCTTAATTAAAGTTAGAAGGTCTTCCATAGTGAAAAATTATTCCAATTAGTAATTAATTGAGAATTTTTATTAAGAAAATGTTTAAAATTAACTAACACAAAGTCTTAACAATTTGTTGTTATTATGATGCCAAGGCACATAGCCATCTTTAGGTACCAGTAAACCCTCTGGTAACTGGGGGCCCCCTGTTCCTGGAGGCTCACAACCACAGAAAGTTATCTTATCTTGATATTTTGTAACATGTCTGGCAAACTAACAAAATCTAGCACAGCAGTTTTGTACACTTAATAAACCAGGTATGTAGTAAGTTTTATTTCTATAGCCTTTAAATTTCAAAGAAATATATATCTCATTATAGCAACAGTGTTTTATCAAGTAACTGGTTTCACAATTCCATTAAACATATGACCACTGGCATAGTGCCACCGACTTAGGTAAACCCTGCTGGTGGAATTCTCACCACTAAAACTAACAACATAGCTAGATTTAGGTACCTCAGTACCCATGGCTGTGGGGGGCTTAATCATCCTTGACTGTCTGTGGGACCCCACAGAAGCTGCTGCTAGTTGGGGAAAACTGAGAAGAAAAAATGTATTAATTTCCTGATTGTGCATTTAACCTAAACAGAGCAATGATATGACCCTGCTAGGATAAAGCTAATTATGAACATGTGCGAGGTAAGCACCAGAAAAATTAGTAGACCAGAGTGGCTGATCTCACTGCAAACCTTGGATATTAAGACTGATACTTCCACTCTATAAGGATGGCTTGTTTTTGAGGGAATTTTATAAATACTGGCAGAACACCAGACACTATAACTCTCAACTTCAATGAGAGTTATTATATTTGGCAATGCCAAAACTAATAACAGAATAAAAGCTCAAAATCAGGAACACATTTTAAATATTACTCTAATTCACTTAAAAGTTAATATAATAACACATTTTGCATCAAAGTGCATTTTTGTGGACAATAAGAAATATAAAACTCTGATGTCTGGACTTATTGACTGTCTGTAATCCTGGATGTCTTACCACAAGTCAAACTTTTTGAAAGACAGAGCAAAAAGCAAAATCAGGGAAGACCTATGAAATCAGGTACAGTGACAGCTATACATTACTCCTCCATGAGGTAAATAAAAGTAACTTAACCCTGTTTCTGTTTGATGACTGCTACACAGCAGTCACTGATCTGGTGTGGCAGTACCAGTATTGCATAATGCATTGTTATTTACTGAAATAAGTACAAAACTAGTATTTGCTATGGTGTGTGTGTGTGTGTGTGTGTGTGTGTGTGTGTGTGTGTGTGTGTGTGTGTGTGTGTGTGTGTGTGTGTGTGTGTATGCGCGTGTGTGTATGTGTGCGCATGTGCGTGTGTGTGCATGTGTGTGTATATGTGTGTGTGTGTGTGTGTGTGTGTGTGTGTGTGTGTGTGTGTGTGTGTGTGTGTGCATGTGCACGTGTGTGTTTGTATGTAAAACGCCACTGATTTTTATTTGTACCCACAACCAGTAATACAAGGACACATACATTATTTTTCTGGATATTAGTAAAAATGTAGCTAACAAGTAATTATATTTCAAAAGTTAGGCATAAAATATATCACAAAATATTCAGACACTTAGATCTTTTAGGACTCTGATGGCCTCCACTCCTCTGACTATATAAATGGATACAGGGGTATTCCTTAATCATACTTGACTGTGGGGGCCCCACAAAAGCTGTTGCTGATTGGGGAAAAATGAGGAGAAAAAACATATTCATTTTCTGATTACTGTCTTTTAACTGAGCAGGACTCTGATATGATCCTGTTAGGGTAAAGCTTATAATGACCTCTGCTCTTAGCCGTACCCATTCTGAGACCAGCCTTACTCAGATGTGTGTGTACAGAAGTTGCTATAGGTTATGTGTGGGGAGGGCGCTGGGGATTGGGTGGTTATTACCTCTTTAATTTTCATCACAGTCAAACTTTAGATGTGTTTGGGCTAAGGTTAGTGTAGGGATTGTTTCTTGTACTTTTCTCGCAGACCTCAGAATTGTACAAAGAAGATTACTGTAGCTTGTGTAGGGGCAGTGCACTGTCTATGATCAACAAAGTAGAATACATTACTGGAATCATTCGTTTTTTCACTTTCCTCACAACCACACATCAGGCACATATACACGTGGCTACTTTCATTCCAATCTAACACCAGATGAATGGAACAGCAGTAACTGTCTTTTTTTTGGGGGGGTTGGGTGGCAGGCAGCCGGATAAGACCTGTGTATCCTCACAACAATTAACTTGTTAGTTTATTGTGAGCTACTATTTTGTCAACTTTGAATATTAAGCCTTGGACACAACTTATATCTTCTTTGAAAGAATGAAACAATAAGACTGATTATTTTCTTACTCATGATTTTTGTTTAGGCTATCATTGGATTAAAAGGTTGGGAAACTGTTTAAAATGCATCCCAGAGTATGTATCACCCCATGGTTTCTTGGGATCTAGCTTATTTGAGTTATTTCCTAAATGGTTATTACTGAGCTGTCTAGGTCAGAAAAGGTATGTTGAAAGGATGTAAGGAAAGCTAAAGCTGAACAGCAACAGTGAATCTCTTTCCTTAATTATAAATTATGTTCAAGCTATCATTGGATGAAAAGGTTGTATAAAAATTTAAAAAAAACTTTTAAATGCACTGCAAAGTTGTGGCTTCTTGAAAAAGCTGAAGAGTAAGGCAAAATATGAGAAAAAGATGAAACAAGCAATGTGCAAGATGGGGAAAACAGAGGGGAAGACTGGAAGGTGCATGTGTGTTGTGAGTGGTGGGGGGCTGAAAAGTTGGCCTAGGGTACTATTTTGTGTAAGACCAGATCTACATACAGAATTGTTGTAATGTATCACTGTTGCAAATAAATGGCAGTAACTGTAAATGTCCTTTTGTGAGACAGGCCAACATAGTGTGGTACATAGGCCTGCTGTAATGTAAGAGCATTATAGCTAGAGGTCAGTCTGTGCATACTACTAGTAAAAGTTTGCAACATGAACTAAAAGATTGTCTAGTGACATAGTGATACTTAGACTAGAAGTGCCTAGGCAGGTCCTCAACTTGACATTTGCTGGGGGCCCCAGATGCTAACACCGGCCCTTCCTAGGTATTTAATTTGTATATTCTCCAAATTAAAATTGCTATATTTTTAATTACGTTATCTAACTTCTTATTAATTAGTAAAATATTAGTTTTGTGATGATTAAAAGTTAAACTTGAAATTTACTCCAAATGCTTCATGGAATCAACAATATACATTGATGATGTTTCTATATTGTCAGTTGTGAGTAGAATATCATCTGCAAAAAGCTGAATTTTTGAAACAGAAATATCTGCTAATGATATACCTATAATTTTTATTCAGTCTAATTTAGTTAGCAAAAGGTTCTATCACTAAAGCAAGTAACAAAGATGATAATGGACAACCGTGTTTCATAGCTTTTTTGAATTCTAAAAGAGCTAGAGGGAAAATAACCTATTTTGACAAAGGAATATGAATTATTGTAAAGCTTAATAATTAAAGTTATGAACTCCATTGAGAAATTATTTTCTTTAAGTTTCATATAGATAAGACCAACTAACTTAGTCAAAACTTTATCAAAATCTAAACTGATAATCAAAAGTTCTTTTTTGTTTTTATTAACACAATCTATTAAGGTGTTAATTCTAATTATATTATCTTGTACCTGTCTGTTTAATACAAACCCAGACTGATCATTGTTAACTACTTTTGACCAAATTAAATTCATTCTGTTAGCTATCTTCTTCTTCTTTCGGCTGCTCCCATTAGGGGTCGCCACAGCAGATCAACTGTTTCCATTTCTTCTTGTCCTCTGCATCTTGCTCTGTCACACCAACCACCTACATGTCCTCTCTCACCACATCCATAAACCTTATCTTAGGCCTTCCTCTTTTCCTGTTACCTGGCAGCTTCATCCTTAGCATCTTTTTCCCAATATACTCTGCATCCCCCCTCAGCACGTGTCCAAACCAATGTAATCTTGCCTCTCTGGCTTTGTCTCCAAACCTTCGAACCTGGGCTGACCCTCTAATATACTTATTCCTAATCCTGTCCATCCTCATCACACCCAGTACAAATCTTAACATCTTCAACTCTGCCAAGTCAAGCTCTGACTCCTGCCTTTTTGTCAATGCCACTGTCTCCAACCCATATAACATTGCTGGTCTCACTACCCTCTTGTAGACCTTCCCTTTCACTCTTACTGGTACTCGTCTGTCACAAATCACTTCTGATACTCTTCTCCACCCACTCCATCCTGCCTGTACTCTCTTCTTCACCTCTCTTCCACACTCACCATTACTCTGAACTGTTGATCCCAAGTACTTAAACTCATTCACCTTCGCCACCTCTACTCCCTGCATCCTCACCATTCCTCTATCCTCCCTCTCATTCACACAGATATATTCTGTCTTAGTCCTGCTGACCTTCATTCCTCTTCTCTCTAGACCATATCTCCACCTCTCCAGGGTCTCCTCCACCTGTTCCTTACTCGCACTACAGGTCACAATGTCATCTGCAAACATCATAGTCCACGGGGACTCCTGTCTGATCTCGTCTGTCAACCTGTCCATCACCATTGCAAATAAGAAAGGGCTCAGAGCTGATCCTTGATGTAATCCCACCTCCACCTTAAATGCATCTGTCACTCCCACCGCAGGCCTCACCGCTGTAGTGCTACCCTTGTACATATCCTGTACCACTCTTACATATTTCTCTGACACTCCCGACTTCCTCATACAATGCCACAACTCCTCTCTAGGCACCCTGTCATATGCTTTCTCTAAATCCACAAAGACACAATGCAACTCCTTCTGACCTTCTCTGTACTTCTCCATCAACACTCTCAGAGAAAACATCGCATCTGTAGTGCTCTTTCCTGGCATGAAACCATACTGCTGATCACTAATCATCACCTCCCTTCTTAACCTAGCTTCCACTACTCTTTCACATAACTTCATGCTGTGACCGATCAGTTTAATCCCTCTGTAGTTACTACAGCACTGCACATCACCCTTATTCTTAAAAATTGGAACCAAAACACTTTTTCTCCATTCCTCTGGCATCCTCTTACTTTCCAAGATTTCATTAAACAATTTAGTTAAAAACTCCACTGCCATTTCACCTAAACACCTCCATGCTTCCACAGGTATGTCATCGGGACCAACAGTCTTTCCGTTCTTCATCCTCTTCATAGATATCCTTACTTCCTCCTTGCTAATCCACTGCACTTCATGATTCACTATCCGCACATCATCCAACCTTCTCTCCCTCTCATTCTCTTCATTCATCAACCCCTCAAAGTGCTCTTTCCATCTGCTCAACACACTCTCCTTGCTTGTGAGTACATTTCCCTCATTATCCTTTATCACCCTTACCTGCTGCACATCTTTACTAGCTCGGTCCCTATATCTAGCCAATCTGTACAGGTCCTTTTCTCCCTCCTTAGTGTCCAACCTTTTATACAACTCTTCATATGCCTTATCCTTAGCCTTCGCCACCTCTCTCTTTGCCATGCACCTCATCTCCTTATACTCTTGTCTACTTTCTTCATCTCTTTGACAATCCCACTTCTTCTTCACCAACCTCTTTCTCTCTATACTCTCCTGTACTTCTTCATTCCACCACCATGACTCCTTGTCCTCCTTCCTCTTTCCAGATGTCACACCAAGCACCTTTCTAGCCATCTCTCTTACTAGCTCTGCTGTAGTTACCCAGCTATTGGTAACTCTTCACTGCCACCCAGTGCCTGTCTTAACTCTTCCCTGAACATCACCTCACAATTACCCTTTTTCAATTTCCACCATTTGATCCTTGGTGCTGCCCTCACACTCATCCTCCTCTTCTTGATCACCAATGTCATCATACAAACCACCATCCTATGCTGCCTAACTACACTTTCCCCTGCCACCACATTACAGTCTCCAATCTCCTTCAGACTGGCCCTTCGACATAAGATATAATCCACCTGTGTGCATCTTCCTCCACTCTTGTATGTCACCCTATGCTCCTCCCTCTTGTTAAAATACGTATTCATCACAGCCATGTCCATCCTTTTTGCAAAATCTACTACCATCTGACCTTCTGCATTCCTTTGCTTAGCACCATACCTACCCATCACTTTCTCATCCCCTCTGTTCCCTTCACCAACATGCCCATTGAAATCTGCTCCAATCACCAGTCTCTCACCCTTGGGTATAGTCATCACCACTTCATCTAGCTCACTCCAAAAATTTTCTTTCTCATCCATCGCACACCCAACTTGTGGAGCATATGCACTGACAACATTCATCATTACACCATCAATTTCCAGCTTCATAAACATCACTCTATCCGACACTCTTTTCACCTCCAAAACATTCTTAGCATTCTGTTTCTTCAGGATAATGCCTACACCATTTCTCCTCCCATCCACACCATGATAAAACAATTTGAAACCACCTCCGATACACCTAGCCTTGCTCCCCTTCCATCTGGTCTCTTGCACACACAATATACCAACCGTCCTTCGGTCCATCATATCAGCTAGCTCTCTCCCTATACCAGTCATACTGCCAACATTCAAAGTTCCAACCCTCACTATCACAGTCCTAGCATTTACCTGCCTTTGGGCATGCCTTCCGCCTCTTCTCCTCCTTCGGCCAACAGTAGCCCAATTTCCACCAGCACCCTGTTGGCCAACAGTACTGGTGGCGGTCATTGTTAACCCGGGCCTCAACCAATCCGCTATACATTTCTGTACTGTTTTCTGCATGTATGGTTTGGCAAAATTTTATGCCGGATGCCCTTCCTGACGCAACCCTCCCCATTTATCCGGGCTTGGGACCAGCACAAAGAAATGCACTGGCTTGTGCATCCCCAGTGGCTGGGTTTAATTCTGTTAGCTATAATGGACATAAATAGCTTATTAACATTTAAGAGAGAAATAGGACAATAAGAGGAACATTATGAACATTCTTTATATTGCCTTAATATGGGTGAAATAAGAGAAAATCTCCAAGATGAGGAAACATTAAATGCAGTTTTAATTTATTTTGAAAGCTTTTGATATTATATTAACTACATTATCAGGCAATAGTTTTTATAACTCAGGTATGATATCATCTAACCCCGGTGCTTTATTATTCTTAATTTTTTTAAATTTCATCTTTAATTTCTTTTTGAGAAAATTATCAATTCTCCTAGTTTGTTCTTTAGCTAATTTATAATGTATATTATTTTTAAAAAGGTGTCTACTATATTATCATTAATTAAATTATTTTATTATTTATATTCTCATAGTATTTCTTAAAGCACTCAAGAATGTCCTTTAAATCTGCTATTTTATCATTCCTATTGCCAATTTGATACGAGATTTCTTTGATATTATTTAATTTACTCACTCTTTGACCTAATAACTAATTTATGTAATTTTGTAGGATTCATTGAATAAGACTAAAGTTTTAGTTTTTCTAAATTAATGGACACCTTATGATTTAAGATTTCAACATATGTTGAATTCAGTGTTTTCAGTTTTAAGTGAGAGAGAATATCTTTTGACTTTAAATGAACTTTAAATTATCAATTTGAGATTATAAAATACTAATTTCCTTATCTCATTCCTTTCTTCTACAGTTATACTAATATGTAATTCTACCATTAAGGTAAAGTTTCAATGAGTCCCATAAAATAACATCTAAAACTTCACTATTATTGTTTATTTCTAAAAAAAATTCTTTAAAATGCTTAATTTAACAATATATGCTGGCAGTCTATTAAAATGTATTAAATTACTAGATTTTAACATAAGATTAAAAGAAATTGCATTATGGTCAGATAGTGGACAAGATACTATTGATACTTCTTTAACATTAGAAAATAGATTATTAGAAATAAAAAATGTTATCTATATTAGTTTGAGTTAAATACCTATAAGAATAATAAGTGTAATTAAGAAAATTAGTTTCAAGTCATAAATATTGTTAAAGTTCATTGAGTTGATAAAAATAATAAGTGTTTAGCTGAAGATGATAATATGGGTTTCTTATTGGCAGCAGTATCTTTTTCAGACAGAATACAATTAAAATCACCAGCTATAACAACCTCACCTTTCATATAATAAGTTATAATATCCAAATATTTTTTGAAACTTTAACTCCAACTCCTAGAATCCAATAAGAGCTTGCAAAAGTATCAATTCTATTATTTATTTCAACTACAATGAGGCATAACATACCATTTTATCTGAGTAAGTATCAATTACTTTAGGCATCACAGATATAGTCTTCCATAAAATGAGAGTACCTCTTCTTTTATATTTGAATTGAGAACTAGCTAAGATAGAATATTCTTTCAGACTCAGTCTGCTAATATTACTGTTGAGTAAATGAGTTTCTTGTAAAAATACAATATGACCATTGTGTAACTTTTAATATTTGGATAAACTATCCCTCTTTAAGAGACGTTTTAAGCCATTAATATTCAAAGATTAGCATTTGTACTACAACATCTCTAGTATAAGAGTCTAACTAAAATTAATAGATAAGATAATAGTATAAATGGTAAAAAAGGTTCAACATATCCCATTATAGAAAAAACCAACTAACACATTTATTGAGCTCTTTAAAATATTAAGATTTAAACATCTTATCATGGAATAAAATATTCCCATTTTAATGAAACAATCAAACTACTTTCCAACAACACCATTAGTCAATCTACAACTCAATCAAATGCAACTGCTTCTTAAAAGGAAAGGTTATAATATTATAACACAAAATCTAAAAAGAGTACTCATATAAAGTTATAATAAATATTATAATATTTATTAAAATTGCTTAATGAATGACTTAATATTGCTGTAAAATATAAAAAACTTGTATGTACTATATAAAGACCCACAAACTTTCCCTGTTTATATAATTAAAAGGCAAAATTAAAATTAATAGAACAAAACACAAAATTAAAAGCACTGTACCAAAATCTAACATATAATTAAAGAAATGTATAAGAAACATCACTTTGTAAAAGCCTTACATTTCTTTTTATCATAACTTCATATGTGTTGATTATAGGCTTTAACTTAAACTTGTGTACATCTATGTGTGCAATTCTGGTGATATTTCTTTAAAAATTAATTTCCAGAAAGCTTCAACACTTATTCCTGTTTATTCTAAAGATAACCTTGCTTGTAATAGAAAGAAGACAATAAAAACAACTAAAGCACTGTAGCTATTTTATAAAATTAAGTGTATAAACTAAACAATAAATACTTATAACTACATATGTATATATATATATATATATATATATATATATATATATACACACACACACACACACACACACACACACACACACACACACACACACACACACACACACACACACACACACACACATACTCACGTTTGTATCATAAATATTCTAAAGTTAACTATCAAAATATCCAAATATTTATTATTTGTTTAAATATGTCTATATTGAAATAGAGCATACATTATTGTAACTTCAATGCGGATTCAGATATACCAAAATGATACAATGACTGACTTTACTAATGAAACATTACTAAACTGTTGTTACTAAAAGAAAAGAATCAAATCATAAACCAAATAGTAACATCACTTCATTTAGACAGTTTGCCATAGTCCTATATATCTGCTAAATATAAATGAATATTATATAGAACGACCTTTTATTACAGTTTTACTCACCATTCCTTTAATGTCAATCGAACATAACCTAACATATTTTCCAAATAAATTTGACTAGGTAAAATCATCATATCAACCTAAATAAATATACAATGAAATCATCTCTTGAATCTTCTTTAGTTCAATATATAATGATACTTAAACCTAAAATATTCGTATCCAAGTTACAAAATGAATATCTGAGAGACGAATTACAGTGCTTAAGTTAAAATGCATATCTGATGGATCACATTAATGTCTATTTTAATTATAATACTTACAAAATGAAGGGAGAAACAAACAAAAAGCATTTAATTTCATTATCTCACTAGTTTAAAGGTAAGAAGCATCCTTCTTAACCAATTTTAAGATTCCACAGCCAGAACTTCTGGGTCAAAGATAGAAGTCAAAGGTCAGGAGACAAAAAAATGTCTGAGCTATCATTTCAAAATATAGATGCTTACAACCACAATTCAAGTTATAAAGGAACAACATAGTAAAATAAGTGGGAAAACAGCACCAGCAAACAAAACTGCATATACGGAAAGGCTCTGACCACAGCAATTGAGCCAAACTAAAGAATAAAAACATTTATAAAGATGAAAATATCAAAAAAAAAAAAAACAATAATCACCTCAAGCCTGGAAAACTCCCAAAATCATATCACAACACTAGAGCATCCAACCATACAACCAATCATACCAAACTCAACAAATTAAAAAACAAGTCAACCAAACTGAATCATCCAAACAACCAAAAAAAACACAGCAACTAAACCAAGCAGCACAAACTCTGCAACAGTTACAGACAACCATTGTATATATACATTTTTTATCCTAACAACCACTGACCCTCCTAAATTTCTATAAATAGAATAAATAGAATCCACTTAGAACTTAAAAGCAATATATTTATAAGATAAAGAATAGCATAATAAAGATAAGTCATTATGTAGAACTATAATAACCAACATCATAATACTACCCCTACCCCTCCCAAATGAATCAAAATAAAAAATAAGCAAAGTAATTTACCTTATGAAGTGTAATACAGCTGTATAGATTCTATGTATTACATGGGTATGTCAATGTATTTAAGAGAATATTAGAATTATAAAAAATAAAGTTGTTCACTTGTCTCTTTTTTTCTATTTATGTTTTTAAGTGGTCACCTATTTCTAGCAGAATTCCTGTTCAAGGAAGACAAACTCCAATCCATTTCTTAGATTTTATGTAAGAGTTTATTTTTCTGTGTATAGTCAAGAGAATCTTCTAAGGAGTTGAACACTTTTTGTCTATCAGGTAAAAAGATTTTTATTTTAGCAGGGAAAATGAGTTCCACTTTAATGATATTTTTCTTTAACATTTTATGAGAGGAATACAAGCTTTTCTTTTTGTTATGACAGATGAAGAATAATCATTATCAAATCTTGTGTTGTTTTCTTTTATTTTGATTGGAGAGTTTGCCCATGCAGTTTTCAGTACTGTCTTTATCTCGACTAGAAAGAAATATAACAATTACTGACCATTGAGGTGGAATTCTTTTCTTTAAGGAAGAGTTTGAAAGGGATCTGTGCACCTTCTCAATACCAAAAGAAAATGCTTCAGGTAAGTTTAGAGTCTTTGGCAACCAAGTGTTTAAAAACTAAACCATGTTGCCACCTTCTTCTCTTTCCAGAATGCTGTAAATCCTAATATTGTTTCTTCTGGATCTACTTTCCAAATCCTCTATTTTCTTCAAATATAAAGTATTCTGTTTAAGAACAAATTCCATATGATTTTCATTTGCAGTCATTCTAACATCTAAATCATTAACTGCTTCTTCTATACCTGAGATCTGTAAAGACTGCTGCTTGAGAACTTCACTCAGTACATCCAGTTCTTTTTCTTTACATTTATCTTTTATGTTGTCTATTTTATTATCTAGTTTGTTCATTTTCACTGAAAGTTCATGTATGCTGCTGAGAATAGACTGTAAGTCTTTTTTCATTGTAGTATCCTGAGAGGTAGATTTAGAATGGCTCATTCTGAATAAGGCAAAATCCTTAATATTTCTCTGACAGAAAATGATGGTATAAATGCTGAGCATTTTATTTTTCTTGGAAAAATGTATTTAAAAATATCTAATTATACATCCATCTTACTTTAAGTAATATTTGTTGATTTTTGATAAAGAAATTCTGTCAAAAATGTTGAAAAAGAAGCAAAGCAAAAGATCAGTACTGTTAACTGCTCACCACCTTGGCCATGCCCCAAATTTATTTTTAAAGTACAAGTGTCTATATTTCAAAATTGTGATTTTGTAACACTCTTAACATGACAAATATCAAAATATTAAAAAAATCCTTTAGCTTATTAAACTACTTCATAAAAATATGTGCATTACTTAGAGAATGCAATCTTAGAAGAGAATGTTATTTCTATGGAGTTAAAAACTATTTGCAGTCTATATTGTATTCAAAAGTTACAATGTGCTTAACGCAAATCACATTCTCCCTTCCCAGGTTGAAACATACTGAAAAAATCTACTTTACTTTATATCAGATTGGATGTACTTATTCAGTAATATAACACTCAAGTTTCAGCTTTGACTTATGAAATGAGCTATTTCAGGTAGTCTTAGTCAATCTAATAACATACAACATGTAAAAGCTTCAAAGTTCACCTGACCAAGATTTAAATTTCCGCTTTCAGATTATTTTTAAATATTTTTATGATTTTCTATGTAAATTATATCTTGTACATTCACATTTCTGTCATTTGCAGGTATATGTAACAGACATCTTTCTTATAAGCAGTTTGTATTTAAATATATTTATTTTCCCATTATTATTCTTCTACTTTGTTCTATATATCTTGCATTTATAAAATCTTCCATCAAAGAACTATTTAATTATCACCTCTTTATTAAAGATTATAGTATGGTTTATATTTGTTAACTTACTGATACTGCTCTTTTATTACTCTTACATATTAAATATTCTATTCCTTGTGTATTTGTATATTATTCATAAGATATTTACTCTTATTAATTCTTGTATTACAACCAGCTTTGACTATATATCAAATAATTCCTGATTTTTTAACTTGAATATGTGTTTTAGCCATTGTGAATTGCTGTTCTGATCTAAGCTTTACATCCTGACATCAGAATTTGATTACAGTATATGAAAATGACAAGTCACAGCGCCACAGCTACTAATGCCCTTTGTAAGTTTCTCATTCTTTTTAGTTCTTTTAAGTTGTTCTAATGAGTAACAAACATGTAACTTTACTTCTTTCCATTAATATGTACAGTAAGAGTTAGTAATACTACAACATAAGCTATTAACAGTCAGCAAAATGTAAGCAAATTTTATGTGAGCAACAGCTCAATATAAAACATTACTATAGCTTTTGTTCGACCAATTCTTCACTTCTAAGAAAAAGATAAAAATGTTATTTTGAGTAGCTTTCTTACATATAGACTTGGAAAAAGAAAGTTACTTTCTGTTTTCAGACATCAGTGATGAACTTTGACTTAGATTTTCTTCAGAACAGCTCAAAGCAGGAAGAATCCAGCACTCTGACACAAATGGAACTTTTTTTTCTCAAGCTTTCTCTACGTGTTACTTGCTTCATAAATAACCTGCGAGAGGAATGTGTTACATAGGAACAAACAAAACAAAATTTCCAGCACTTTAACACTTCTAATTAGCAGATTGCTTAAATCTGTCATTCAGTTAACACAGCAACAAACATAATAAGCAAAGATGAACAAATAAAATTAAATTATTAACTTATAAAGTCTTAAAGTTACCAATTCTATTGTTTATAATTTAATGACATTCTCTTACGTGAAGTATTTGTTTAAAATTTAGAAATGCACTTATAGGTTTGGTTAAATTAAACATATTGTCTTTCACAGCAAATAACAGGAAAACAGTAAAACTAACCATTATATAATCAAAATCATAAAATGTTTTAGCTTAAAATATAAATACATATTTACATATGTTTTGAAGCTTAAAGTCCAGTATAAACCTTTTTACTTAAAGGACAAATCTATTATTTCAGAAAATAAAGGTCTTGTAATCAGAGAATAAAAGTCACTTGTCTTTAAGCTTTTTAATTGTAGAAACAGTTTTCCAGGAATTCAGCTTGCTCTGTCTCTTGAGGGATATATACTGATATACTGTTCTACTTTATTTCTTCAGTATTATTAAGGATTTTGTTGTTGTTAGCAAAAGTAGATGCCTCCTCCAGAGTGTTAAAGATTTTGGTTTCTTCAGGAAGAAATAATTTGATCTTTGCAGGAAACACCAATGTGGCTTTAATATTTTTCTTTTTAAATTCATGGATCAGTGGTAAACATGATTTTCTTTTACTCATTACTTTACTGGAATAATCATTGTCAAATCTGACTACATGTTCACCTATTTTAATAGATGGGCTGGCCCATGCCTTTTTTTAACATTTGATTTGTTTCTAAGCTAGACATGAACTTAACTATAGTTGAACATTGTATTGAGATTTCCTTCTTTAAAGGTGCTCTCAGGGGTCTATGTGCACTTTCAGTTCCAAAAGATAAAGTTTTAGGTAGATTTAATGGCGTATGTAGCCAGGTTGTTGAGACATTTATTATATTTTCTCCTTCATACTTTTCAGGTATACCAGAAATTCTACACTTGCCACTATTTATCTCCTCCCTATACTTTTTTATGGAATATCCTTACTAACCTCTAGGTTTCACAAAAATTAAAACTCAAACAATGGTATAACAAAGTTGCTAAATTTGCAACAAATACCCCTTTCAGAACCCACCACTGTATAGCACTAAATAGCTTAAATTGATAGAGCTACATCATCAATTAACATATACACAACTTATTATCACTTATAAAATTATCCAACATCTATCTGCCTGTCCAGCACTAAAAACTATTCTACACAACTATGTTCCCAGTCGGTCACTGCAATCCTGTGACCAAAAACTCCTGTTGTCTTCAAACCTATCAAATCTGCTGGGCATTGTCTGTACTCATATAAGGTGGCTAAGACTTGGATCTCCATACCTGTACCCGTCAGGTCAATACCCTCCCTCCCATCTTTCAAAACCACCCTAAAAGACTACCTAGCTACAATTTGTCTCTGTTCTTACTTAAAACCAGGGTAAACAATATCCCTAAATGTGAAAAAGTACCTTTTCCTTCCTATACCTCTTTATTCTCCCTTCTTCACTTACTCATTTCCTAATTTCTATGAAATTATCTTCTGTAACTTTCTCTATAAATACACCATACACCTGTTTTTCCCTTACTTCATATTGCAATTCCTGTTTGTATTAGACTAGCTTACCTTTAATTCCTCTACAATTTCTATAAATATTAAATGATTGCAATATAACTTGTTTCAGTTCTTAAACAATGTTTTTATGTTTCACTAAATTGTTATAATTATTTAAACTACAGATGTTTTTGTTTTATTTTTAAAGATTGTAAAATTATTGTTCTTAAAATGTTTGTAATAATTTGGAGCTTTTTTATCTGAGCCTCCACTGAAAATTGTCTTCTACCCAATTGGACTTTCCCAGAAACCAAATGTAAATAAATAAATAATGTTATTTCATCTCACTCTATTTTCTAACTCATCAAGTTTTTCTATGAGCCAGTTATTTTGTTATAAAAGAAATCCAGTCTGACACTCACCTTCAGTTATTCTTCCTTCATGATCATTTAAAGCTTCTTCCATACTGCTGATTTGTGTACTTTGTTGTTTCATAAAAAATTCTAAATATTCCATCTTCTTCCTTGTTTCTTCTTTGAAACCTTCTAGTTTGGTATCTAGTTTGTCTATTTTAAGCATATATCATGCATACTAGATATTAGCGACTGTATGTCTTTTTTAACACAAAAATCCTGAGTACCATTTCTTGAGTGACTCCTGTTTAAGTCTCTTCTATCTTAACCAAGCTGTTGAAATTCTGATGAAAAATTATGGATTTTGAAGAACTTGAAGCTATATTTTTTCTCTGACTATTAGTGAATAAAATTAGCTATCAAGTATCTCCCAATTGTATTTATTTTTTATTATATTTTTTATCAGAGGAAAGTTTTCAGTCACAGAGCTTTCACCAGTCGCTGCTCTCAGTTAACCATCTTAGCCATGCTTCCCCCTTGATAAGATTTTTAATATCATAGTCAATCAGGTCTGTCATGATGTGTTCCATAGCTTTGCAGATGAGACTCGTCAGACTAATAGGTCTGTAATATCCAGGATCAGTACTGACACTGCCTTGTAAAGTGGTATCACAACAGCTGTTTGCCAGATCTCAGGGACAAAGCCAGTGGCTAGTCTCAGGTTGACTAGCTTAAGTAGTTGATCTAAAAACATATATTTAGTGCTGTTTATCAGTTAACCAGGTATATTATCTGATCCTATGGAGGATATAATTTTTCTTTTGGAAAGTACTTTTAATAAACATTCTTTAGTGATGATTGAGAGTTCAGATATTTTCAGGGATATATAGGATTTCTATAGTTCTATAGGGTGAAAGTACACTGAATGTCATAAGTTTAAGGCGTGTATTGAGCCCAAGAGCTCTAAAATAATGTGCTATTTATGAATTTTAGGCCTTGTGGTTTTTTAAACATATAAATTCAGTGAATGCTGTATTTGTATTTACATGCATTTTTTATTGTTGAGACTTGAGTTTTTACTGAACCTGTTTGCTAGGATGATGGCAATGTCTACTGGATTAGAGTATGTAGTGCCATTTTAAATAAGTTATGAGCAATGTTTAGTGTTATTCAATATTTTTCTGATGTAACTAAAGAAGGATTTGTAATTCCCTTGAACTTCTGATACAAATTTAAGTTCATAGTTTTTCTAATAGAATTTTCAGATTCTTCTAAAACATCTTGATTTTTACATTGATATGAGGGTCTTTAGTTTTCCTGTATACTCTAAGGAGATTTTTTCACATTTTATTGTTTAGTTTGGTTATGCTTGTGGACATAGACTGCCTGTCTGGTTTAGTCTTGAACTTCCCATTTTGCTTAGATCTAGTTGAGACTGTCAGGTTAATGCTTTTATCTAGCTGTCCATCGAATGTTCTTGTATAACTATGTTCTGTGATATCTCCATCTGTAGGCTTGGAGATTTTGAAGGTGAAAGTTATCAGGTTATAATCGGAAATAACCAGCGACAAGGACAGTATGTATGGATGCTATGTTTATAAGGACTAGGTCAAGAATATTTTGACCTCAAGTTGGCTGTTTGATTAATTGGTCCATGTAGATCTTGTTTATGAAATCTAACAATTTTTGGGCATATCCTACATTTGAGGTGTTGGTATTCCAGTTTACCAATGGATAATTAAAGTCACACAGGTTAATGGAGTTCCTGTTTATATGAATTTCTTCCAGTATATTTAGGAATCTAATGTGTTTTTTTTCAGAAGTCAGACAGGGAGTCATGTAACATGCTAGGATCTGATAGTTGACCCTATTTTGTGAGATTTATATCTCAATAAGTTCTGTTTGTGGATCAATAGGACTGTGCATAGTAGTAATATGGTGTCTAACAAATATGGAGATGCTACCCAATGTCTAAACTAAGTTTCAGTAAATGCACACGCACACACACACACACACACACACACACACACACACACACACACACACACACACACACACACACACATGAATGTCTTCCAAATGCAGGAAGGCTTCATGGTCTACCATTTTTTGTTTATACTTCTAGCATTAAGTAGAGCCGTCTTAATGTGGTCTTGAGTTTGATTGGTTTTGTTAGTTAAGTTGGGAGGTCCATTAGCTAAACTAAACCTAAAAAAGGCACAATGGGACAGCAGAGGATTTTGCAAGTATGTCTAAGCCTTGAAACAAGAGGTGCAAGCTGTCCCTGGCAAGGCAAGTAGAACTATAAAGCATATCATCTCAAGGTGGCACATACCAGAGCCCCCTCAAATGATACCAGCTATCAGTCAATTTGTTGAAGCCAATCATTTTTCTTTGTACTTTAACTTAATTCCTGGAGAATCTGGGATTTCAATACAATAAAACAATTACTCTGGGCTCTAATCTGTGTTAAAGGCAGCTAAAGAAATTCAATCTAAATACTTTTCACTGAGCATGGGACTATATAGGCTTATTAATAGGATAAAATGAACTGACAATGCCTGCATCTATTGAGTACAAGCTTGTGAGGTACACCTCAGTGCAGTATAACTAAACTGAAACATCAAAGAAACCAATGAAATAACAGAGTTTGACTAATTTTGCTAGATTCCACAAAATAGCAGCAATGTATCATCTGCCACAGAATAATCACTACTAGCTTCCAGACTGCCTACACACTTGACCGAACCTTTGCTATAACTGTAATTAAATTGCCAGCCTGATTTAAATAGAAAACAACAGGGGATTTATCCCCAAGGAGCACTACAACACTAATAAACCAGTCAGGTAACAGCAGACACACAACAAATCAGGTTTACAGCAAATGATAGATAAAAAAAAAAAAAGATAAACATGTCATTTTAAATGCAAAACTCAACAGGCAGTAGTAACGTGCATAAGTATAAAAGTACATTCCTACGCTTTGACTTCGAAATATAGTCAAAAACACCACTTTTTACTTATTTCAGCATGTGGGCTCTGAGAGCAGCTCTCTGAAGCCTTTTAATTAAGAAATCAAACAAGTGCCACCCAGCAGAGTATAACTAAACTGGGAAATCAAAGAAACCAGTGAAAGCAAACAGCATTTGGCTTCAGCCAATAATGCTAGATTCTGAGACACAGCAGCAGTGTATCATCTACCACAAAATCATCACTACTATCTCCCAAACCACCCACATATTTGACCAAAACGTGTTGTAACTGTAATTAAATTGCAGGACTGATTCAAGTGGAAACAATGAAGTTTTCTGTTAATATAAATATTTTTTATAAAATAAGATTGTGTTACCTTAATTATTTAAGTGAAAATTCAGTTTACAGTATTTTAAAAGCTTGGGTTAAAAAATATGGATTCACACTTTGAATTTGCAGAGTATAGTAGGAAGGGCTGCTGGGGCTGAGCTTCCTGATTGGTAACTAAACAGCTAAAAAGAGGAAGAAATTTGTGAGTGCATTTGCTTTACATGCTGTTTTATAAATTAGATTTATTCAATGTCATACAATATGTTTAGAAACTGTTTTACTTATAAAGATAAGCTCCACTCTAGAAAAGGGAAAACAGTACAGTACAGTGTGAGATGGCAGAAGGTTATGCAAGCAAGTTCAGCATGTGATATGTGTGTGAAAAGAGCATTAGATAAATTTGAGAGTACTCTGATTGTATCATACTGGTTAAAGAAATATTGAAGTGGGGTAACCCAGGAGTGGATGAAGATTGAAATCTATAGCATCATTTGCCTGAAGTTCAACCTGCCAAGGATCAGAGTTTCTCAATATGAAATCATTGCTGGCAAGTTGTGTTGGCAGTGATGCCCTTCTGAGGGATAATTTCCCCTCTTCTTCATATTGGTGCAACCGGGGAGTTGGTATATATCTAATCTATATATATATATATATATATATATATATATATATATATATATATATATATATATATACATACATACACAGTATACATATAAGCTGAGGGTGTGTGCAGAGCTTACCCTCTATACCAGGTAAAGGGGGCTTGCACCCTGCAAAATAACTGTGGGGATTTTTTGGACGTTTTTGTGGAAATGCAGTTTGGGGATTCTGATCCTTGATGTGTTGAACTTTGTCTACTCATAGTGGAAGCATATAAATGATATAAATTGTTATAATATGTATGTACAACTAATAGCTTTTGAATGCTGACTCACATGTAGCACTTATCTTTACACACCATCTTTACTCAAATTATCTCCCTTTTTTCAGTATTAAATTCTGTATGTGTGTGTGTGTGTGTGTGTGTGAGTGTGTGTGTGTGTGTTTCTGTGTACATATATATATATATATATATATATATATATATATATAATTTATATATATATATATATATATATATATATAAAATTATATTTATATGTATTTTATTTGTATATTTTATTTATTTATTCATATATGGATGTCAGAAAGATAACAGTGAATATAGATATATATGTATATATAGATAACATTAACTGCCATTTGGATCTCAAACCCAAAACCTACTTCATGCCTTCCTGGTGCCACTACCACTGCAAACTTTAACTTTCAGTTTGAAGGGAAGTATCATAATGGCAGAAAACATTAAGTGCATACTTAAAGAAAATGATTCTAGTGAAATTAACAACTACAGAATTTCAGCATCAGCTAAACTTTTAATAACTGTTATTAACTTAATCTTATAACAGCTACATGATTTTGTGATATTGCATCTTGATAAACTTATTGACATTACATTTGGTTAAAGAATTTGCAGTGACAATTATATTATTTACTTTTACATAAAATACATCATAATTTTTAAAACAAGTACAGTTTGTACTTTTCAATGAGAGGAAAACAACACTTCTGTCTTAGAGATCATCACTTTAAGGAATATTCTTTCTTGAAACATGTCTTTTATGTATCCTGAAATAAATGTCAGACAGATTTATGGTTATAGTACTATACGCTAACAAATTTTATAAAAACCTTGGAAGAAATGGTGAGGTATGGAGACTATCCCCTGGATTCAGCAAGCCCTGCATGGTGTGCAGGAACAGTGCAGGAGCTCCTGGAGGCAATACGGCTGCCGTGTGATCCAGGAATAAGTGGCAGGGACGTGCACGAGTGCTCCTGCACTATTCCTGCATGGAGACAGCTCCTGTATACAAGTTACCTCATTTGCGGGTGAAAACCATGCAAATGAGGTGAATTTGAGATCCAGAAGCTGTCGGCCGGCCGTGCAGGACTAGTGTAGTGTGCAGAAATGTACTCCGTTAGTAACGGAGTGCATTTCTACAAACTACAAAATGGAGCCATGACAGCTCCAAATAAAGTGTGTATATTATGTGGAAACCATGCCAATGGCCAAATATATGGCTATTGGCATGGAAAACAGTTTCAAAAATTAAAAAAAGAATAACATTTTTTTTTAGCCGATTGCGGCTATTTAAGCATAGGGCATTGGTGTGCAAATGGGATTGGGTCAAAAATATAAAAAGTAACCTGAAATAAGCATTCTAACCAAAATCACTATTTTGCCATTATACTCAATGGCAGGCAGAAGACAACATGGCCAGTGATAGTGGTTGCTAAGTGAGGAGGCTCAGTGTGGGACCTGTAACTATGCATTAGCAGGAAATCCTATACAAATGTGGGGAATGATACTGAATACCAGATTTCCCCTCAGTGCTAGACAGCACCCAACAGTGTAAGTGCAGGAATAGCATGGTTCAAGCCTAAGAAGTAGCTGACATCATAGGGGTGTGTGTCAGGTATATTGTAAGTGGATTAGAGCCCTGTGGCTCGGGTTTGCCCTTAGCTTAGCAGAGCTAAGCAAGGGGGTGTGTCTGAGGTTTCCTAGCACTCTTTACATTGCCTAAGCAGTTGTGCATGCCACACACCAGGTTTTAAAGGAAAAAAAGTAAACCAGGAAATAGCAGCTCTGTGCACATTTGAGCACTGTGTTTGTGCGGCGTGCCCGTGGGCTTAAACAGGATAGCAATGGGAAGGGAAAACAGCAGAAGGAAGGTAATCAAGGAGAACTAGCATAGCTGGCAGGTGATATCTATCAGAATCAGCCAATTACATAGGCAGCAGCCCAGCCCAGAACACTATTATAAACTATGCAAACACCTTTCCCTCTGGTTTTTCCCACATACTCTACACCACCGGTGTATACAAGTGGGGACATTTTAACAAACAAAACAACAAAATGATAGGGGCTGCAGCAGCTATCATACATCAACATGTGGAGGAGGCTGAGGGTGGTGAGGATGAGAATGCTGTTGACCAACCCACAGTGAGGAGACGGAGAAGAGTGTACAGACCCAGGGTAACCTACCAGGGACTACATGATCTGGAGACAGTGGAGTGCTATATGGTGGACAGGGACCTCCTACAGCAAATTTTTGAGCTGTGCTGGCCACACCTGACACACAGAACTAACAGAGGGGAACCCTTCCCAGTGGATACTAAGGTATGTGTAGGCCTAACAATACTAGCCACATGTACCTTCCAAAGACCAACTGGAGATATCATGGGGATCTCACAGGCATCAGCATCCAGGGTACTCCTCTAGCTCCTGGATGCCATGTCAGCACATGTCGGTGAGCACGTATATTTCCCCAACACCCATGAGGCATTGGTCAGCAATATGTGTCTCGTACACCGAATAGCAGAATACCCTGAGGTAGTGGATGCTATAGACTGCACACACATATGCATCAAAGCACCACCTGGTGAGCAGGGTAGGGTCTACATCAACCACAAGGGCTTCCCCTCCATCAACTGCCAGGTCATGTGTGATGACCCAGGGCATTATAATGAATGTGTGTGCTGGCTGCCCTGGAAGTTATCACGACTCCCACATCTGGCATCTGATGCAGCTGTACCATAGATTTGCCAATGGGGACATCCCTTACGGTCACCTAGTGGGGGATGCTGGTTATGCACTGGAGCCATGGCTGATGACACCATCAGAAATGCACACACACACCAGAACAAGAACTCCATAATGAGGCACATGCACAGACCAGAATTATGATAGGGCATGTGTTTGGGATGCTGAGGTCACGGTTCCTGTGCCTGGACACATCTGGTGGAGTCTTGCAGTACTCACCAGCTACATGTACTCATATTGTCTTTGTATGTGCCATGCTACACAATATGATCCTGTGGAAACAGCTGCAGTAGTAACAGCATGAGGCAGGGCCACACAGCCCCCCACC
This sequence comes from Protopterus annectens, assembly GCF_019279795.1. NCBI lineage: Eukaryota > Metazoa > Chordata > Ceratodontiformes > Protopteridae > Protopterus > Protopterus annectens. The sequence continues at coordinate 298,154,439 of NC_056729.1, forward strand.
ATTGCCAAGGCCTGCACAGGCACAGAGTGACTCAGAGGAGGAACAACCTGAGCCTGCCCCAGTAGGCACAAGGAGGTGTACCCAGTATGCCCTGGCCTTGGCAAAGAGCCAACACATAGCACATAAACTGACACAGTAGGGACCCAGGAAATGACACCTCTCTATGACTCACACATACAGTAAAAGGGATGCCAAACATGACACTACCTGTGCTCAACCATGTATAGGGAGTGTACTATGTGCATCCGACATAGGCAGCCCTCCATCACCATCCTCAATGCTGGCACAGCCACAAGGTAAGTCACTCTTTCTACCAATTGCTGAATGGAGAAGTATGTGTTGTTACTTATATCTATGGTAGGGATGTGAACATGCAAGGGAATCAGGTGGCAGAATTGGATGCTAGCAGATAGTAGGCAACTATAGTGGCAGCATGAGATCTGTAACAAATACTGGTGTCACCATAGTAGCCAGCACTACACACGGTGACAAAACCCACTGCAGGAAATGTGCTGGGCCATGTGTGCCCATATGATACACACATGCCAGTCAGGGAGGTTCACATACCCAACAACAGTCTCAGCCATTAGGACAGGTGCTGTGCTAAGGCCTCTGAATGATGGCTATGGGTAACCTCCCCCCCAGGCCTACACAGACAGACTACAACAGGTCAGGCAGTGGGATGTTAGTTCTGAAGGGTAAGAAGTCAGAAACTGATATGTAGGTCAATCAAACCTAAGACCTGTAGTACACTGATATGCCTCTAGTCAGCATGATAGGTTAGAATAGAGAATGAAATGGAGTACCTGACTTGCCAGTACAGTCATAGCAAATGTGTACAAGTGTCAGGTGTGCCCTCCCCAATCCTATGTAGAAATGTAGTAACAGTCAGGTGTACTCCCCCAGTCCTACGTAGACATGTAGTAACACACAGGTGTGCCCCCCCAATCCTATGTAGAAATGTAGTAACAAGTATGTGTAGATATAATAACAGTGGAGCACAGATTACCTGAGCTGGCCGAGGTAGCAGGATAGATTGTAGCATGCATACAATATGCAGATCTGCGTGTGTTAGGTTGGTGCATGTTGTATATTGTGTGAGAGTGCCAGTATGTATGCATGGTGAGGTTTGTCCTTGTGGCTATTGCCCAGTACTGCCGATGACATGGCCAAGTCCTCACAACTGCAGTGCCAAACACAATGCTTCCCAGTATAACACATTCTAGCAGTAAGCCATTGTAAATGTTTGGAAGTAATATGTGTCACCATCTGAAAGCTGGACATGGCATGACTGTCGGGCCAGATAAACAAGCAGTACACAGGGGGAAGTACCCAAGACAGACAGTGTATAGTATGTAACTGTCAAATGGACACACCCTTGGAATTGTACATACAGGTTTGCAGCACATTATCTGGGCTTGTAGTAGGGAATACTGATGTTGTCTGACCAAACACTGGCAGACCACAAAGGTCATAGGAATGATGTATTCAGAAACAGCTAATGTCCCTGCACAAGCCAGCATAAGTGGAATGCCCCATCCATATCTGTGAGCCAGATGCAAGTAGTTTCCACAGCACACATGCACCCAGCTCACACAACCACCACCCACAAGTATCTCTCCGGTCTTATCCCTGCTGTTGGGAATGAGTACAATATGACCCCCACCTGTGTATGGCAATAGCGAAAGAATGCAGCATGCAGAGCAGGTGTCCCATGCAGGTGTGTCCCTAGCTGTAAGCAGCACCCTGCCAGCATCCACACCACTGAATCAATACTGGCAGAAAGTACTGGCATGAACACCTAGCACACCTACCTTGCACCCCAGGGGAATATACTGTATTGCAGTCTGGGACTGTAAGACTCAAAAACTCCAACACATAGCAGAAAGTAAACGCCAACCACAAAGATGGAAAGCCACAACACTTTATTCACATGTCCTGGTACCTCGGCAATTCGCCTTCAGTGGAACAATACATCAAATGAAACCCATCTCCTTAAATACAAACACATCAAACTCATTATTCTATCAACGAATTGATAGAAACTTTTTTCCCTCCTTTTTGCTTAATTACTTTACAAAACATTTAATACCATTTTCCATAGAAATACCCATAAATGTACTATTTAGATACGTTTATCAATAATTCACTTTATCCAACATTTAGATTATACAATATTACATAAATAAATAAATATAAATATAAATACATAAATAAATAAATGGTAAGACTACTCCAAACATTTGATGTTATACAAAAAACAGCATTAAATAATATTAAATGTTTTAAATGTTTTAAATATTTCAAATATTTTAAATGCAAAATATCAAATGCAAAATATCAAAATGCAAAACTTTCTCATAAAGCAAAACAATTCAAAAAACAGATAAACCTACATCTAAATTCAAGCCCCCCGGATGTAAAGTGTGATAATTGAGAATCAACTTATTTTCTAACTTGTTAAGTTCTGTCTTAAAATTTCCACCATCAAAATGTGGTCTGGCTAAAACACTGAAAATAAATCCTTCAGTGTTGCCATTATGAACTTTAACAAAATGGAAGGCCACAGGACTATCCAAATTCTCCCTTCTCACATCCCCCAAATGTTCCAAAATGCGAACCTTAATCGTTCTGGTAGTTTGACCAATATACCATAATGGTTGAACACAATTACACCCTAAAACATAAACCACCCCTTGTGATAAACAATTGAATTTTTCAAACGCCCTATATCTCTTCCCATTGATTTTCATTCCATCTAAATTTCTAACCAAATGACATACAGAACACCTACCACATTTCTCCATACCAACATTTCTCCATCAGCAGAATGTTCTAGTTTTTTATTTAATAACTACTTCAAGTTACCAAATCTTCTATAAGAAAAACTAATATGAGTAGGAAACAAACTTCCCACAATCATATCATCACAAACCACACTCCAAAACTGTCTAACAATCTTCTCTATGGTTTGAGAAAAATCTGAATATCTAGAAACAAAAATAATTTCTCCTCCTTATCAGCAACTGTGTGACATGTGCTAAATTCACTTCTTACTTTCTTTCCACCACACAATCTATTTTTTAAACCTGACAGAATTTCTGTTGAATACCCTCTACTCATAAGTCTATGAACCACTTCATCTAATGTCTCATCCCATAAATTGGGATCAGAAGTGTTTCTCAAAATTCTTTTAAATTCCTGTTCAGGCAAAGCATTGATTAAATGGGGAGGATGCATGCTGCTAGCCACAGTAATATACATGCTTTCCATTACACAACACACTATGATGACTTACATGTTGTCAGTCAGTCCTGCTCTGCACAGATGATGGGTATGGCCCATTACACGCAGGGAAAGACTATTGTCCATAGCAGTTGTTCATATGAACATCATTACAACAACACCTGATGGCAAATATAAATCATTCCACACCATCTATCTTATTATTATGGACCATGTACTACAATTACTTGCATATGTATTTTACATACCTGTTGTGGAATGAGGTCTGTTTTGGACATTATCCTTGTAGGAGTATTTTCTTTTGCTGGCCTTAGACGATTTTATGAGTGCCCGTAGTTTTTTGCTAATACTGATCAGAGATGCCTTCCCTTTTTGGGATTTTACTCTGTCATGTAGTAGCTTCCACCTTCTATAGTATAGTTTGTTGATGGCTGGGGTCCACCAGATGGGACGTCTGCCTTTGGAGGATTGGGTCTTGGTTTTATTTGGGATTGCATGATCCATGCATTCCTGAAGGTGTTCACAGAATGTGTTTATAAAGGATTCTACGGTCTGGGCCGTACTTTCCACAGACCCGGGGGCTTTGAAGGATTCCACCGCGGTTTTGAGGAGTGTGAAATTTGCTTTAGAGAAGTTTTTCACTGTGGTTTTCTGGGCAGAGGGTGGGGTCGGGATGTGAATATCCAGTGAGATTAGTTTATGGTCTGATCTTACCAGTGAGGGATACACTTCTCGTCTGGAGCATAGAGTCCCCATGTTGGTGATGATCAGGTCCAGTATGTTTTCCCCTCTTGTGGGAGTGGTAACAAGTTGTTCCATAGCATTTGAGTTTATAAATTCTAGGAACCTTTGGGCTTTGGGTTTTGGAGCTAGAGTAATGCTCCCAGTCTATGTTTTGGTAGTTGAAGTCGCCCAATATAATGGTGTTTGGAGAGCCCTTCATATTTTCCAGTGTTCTCAGGAAGGCCGAGTGGAGTCCTGGGTTTGGGAGGGTGGTCTGTAGCAGGCTATAAACTGGAAGACAGTTTTACCCACTGTTAGTTGCACATGGATAGTCTCTGATGCTTCGTGCTGTGCCACCAACCTGGAGGTGTGGGTATCTTTGACGAATATTCTCCCCCTCCTTTTGTAGTTCAGTCCAAGTTTTGGGGCCGAAAAGCATGGTATGAGGTATAACCTAGTAGTGCTGGGGTGCTCTCAGGAGCCTTGAACCAGGTTTCTGTTACTGCACCGATATTGATGTTCTCTATGCTAAGGAGAGTTCTGAGTGCGTGCATCTTGAGGTTTAGACTTCTGGCATTGAGTAGCATTACTCTTAGTTTCTTATCCCTTCTGATACCTATGGAGGTGGGTTTGTCTTTTGAGCCTTGCCTAAAAAAGGCACTATGGGGGTAGCAAGAGCCTTTGCCAATATCCAAAAGCCCAGGGTTGACAGGTGCAAGCCGTCCCTAGCGAAGCATTGTGGCTTGTCGAGCATGTCATCCCAGGCTGACAGGCATTGGATCCCCTTTGAATGACACCAATACTTAAGCCAATTGTTGAAATTGATTATCTTGTCTTCATATTGTGGCATCATTCTTGGTGAGGGTAAGATGCTACTCAAGGTCAGGGTCATACCGGCCTGGGCTACATGCTCAGAGAGCTCCTCTATGTATCTATTCATGTAGTCCAGGGAGGTACATCTCAGGTCATTCACACCAGCATGGACAATGACTGAGTCATATTTGTACTTGCCTTGGAGTGACCTGAGTGCTTGTGTTATGTGGCGGATCCTAGCGCCTGACAGGCAGCTCACCGTGACCTTCTCCTTGTTCAGCCTGGTGAGTGGGACGTCAGTGTGCCTGATAATAGAGTCACCTATTACAAGTGTATCAGGTGTATTGTTTAGCCTTAAGGGCTGTGACTGTTCGGCAAACTGGCTTTGTGAGCTATGTGTTGCACGTGTTTTGTTTTGGGGTAGCCATTGCTTGGGTGTCTGCTTTGGAGGTCTCTGCTGCTTAGGCAGATTTTTATTTAGAGCCTCCGAGTATGTTTTTGTGTGTTTATGTGTTTGGTTTGCTGTCGTGGTAGGTCTATGTGAGACTGGAATTGTAGTGAGTGTGGTTTCCTTCTCCTCCTGACTGGTTACGCCAGTACTGAGTTGAGAGAGCTTAGCCTCCAGTTTAGCTATATGGTTGCATCTCTCACATGTGTTGGAATTTGTTGGGAGGAGGAGAGGGTTGTCTGTGTACATGAGGCAGTTGTAACATTGCCAGATTCAAGATTCAAGATTCCCAGATTCACCAGCTTGGGAAAATGCTGGCCTACTGCTTCCTGACATACAGACTGTTCTGTTTGTCAGTGTGATTTTGATGGTTTCAGTTATGCCTTGTTATGTAACAGATACATCCCATTGTGTCAACTGAAGTCTTTTCACTGAGGGATTGTGGACAGGGTGTACTTAGAGGCTGCTGAACTATACAATCTGCATTACTTACTGTTGATTGATTGTTATCCTGTCTTTACTGTTGTACTACTTGAAGGCCTTGGCCTGGACAGCAACATATGTTATGGTTTTCAGAATACTGTATTAAATGATCTTTTTGAGAGTTGCATTAATCTGTTTGTATGTATTTCAAAGTCTAAACAGCTATATGACATGGCATATACAACCACAATAGTACACAAATAAAGCTTTCTCATGTATGCAAACCTCTGTGTGATGTTATATCATCTGACCTCTCTGTGGGTATATGTTTCAGGCAACAATTTTATTTTGTATGGGTGACTCATACACTGTCCATTTGATAAGGTGGCAACTGTAGGAATACTGGCTGTTCCGTATTGTGTGCACCTTCTAAATATGTATCTTCCTATACATATCTGTGTGTGTGTGTATGTGTAGTTACATATATGTCTATATATATATATATATATATATATATATATATATATATATATATATATATATATATATATATGTATGTATGTATCTGCATATATGTGTGTGTGTGTGTGTGTGTGTGTGTGTGTGTGTGTGTGTGTGTCTATGTATCTTAGGAATGTTTATTGCTTCCACATTGTACATTCCATATCATAGCCAGACTGCACTGCATGATATGCTATTGATACCAGCCTGACATCATACAGGTGAGATGGATTACTGTTAACATCTTGTGCCCATGTTGTGTTGCGTCCTGGTTAGAGGACTTGCAACAGTTGGTATTGTATTGCAGGGCAGACCTGTTTGGCTGTTAGGGGGGGTAATATCAATATGTACAAAACGTATGTAGCTTGGGGCCCTCACTCCCATTAACGGTGCCTGTGGTCATCTATGTATTTGTCATGTTCTCTTTTATATCTATAATATATATCTGTGTGTATGTGTATATATATATATATATATATATATATATATATATATATATATATATATATGTATATATATATATATATATATATATATGCTATGCATATATATATATATATATATATATATATATATATATATATATATATATATATATACACATATATATGTAGACATATATATCTATAGATGTATGTATATGTATACATATTATGTGTGTGTGTATATATATATATATATATATATATATATATATATATTTAGATAGAAATATACACACACACACACACACACACACACACACACACATACATCTACATGTTTAAATACATTTCCTGTACTGTTGAATGACTGTGCTGGATGATATGTTTGTGAAAACGTCAGGGTTATGCATATTTGACATGGCTTAGTGGAAAATAACATTGGCTATGGTGTGTAGGGTCCTGGGTTTGAGCCTTACAGAGAGGCTGTTTATTTTGTTGATGGGCAGAACAAGGGCCGTAGGATACAGAGTGATTAAGGCACTTTTAAGCAGTTGTAAACGGGTTTGCGCAGGTTTTCGAGGCGGTAAGCACTGCTAACATCTGGTTGCAGTTTCTTATACTGATTTAGCTTCTCAATTCCTTAACCTGTGTTGGCATTGCTTACCCCCATACAAACAAGCTTAAACCCGTTTACTGCTGCTTAAAAGTGCTTGCTCCCGCTTTCCCCCGTGCTAATTTCTTTAAAATAAATGAAAAAATGAAAAAGTGTTGATAGGAAAGTGGTGACAAAGGGGCACAAAGAGGGAAAAACAGTAGGAAAGATAGCTAGGGATGCACAGGAAGGGTGTAGGGAAGGTCCATAGCTGCTCATTTCTTCTACAGCAACGGCTGTGCATATACACTAAATTTGGAGATATATTTGGACACTCATACCCCTGCTTACATGTGTCCAGTGGACCGGTGTGTGAAGTGGACAGCTATGTATGGGGCAAGATTTTTTTGGGGGGAACAGATTGCCCTTTTTTTTCAGGTGAGTGTGGGATGTTGGGGAGGGATAGTAGGTATATTTGGGGAGGTAGGTTGGGTAGGTTAACAGACAAGACAAACAAGATGCATACAGGGGCAGTACATGACACATGTGGGGGGTAAACATCCTGATGGAGAGGGGTGTTTGGAAATCAGAAGCCCATGATTCCCCCTAGTAGAAACAGTGGGACTGAGGTCCCCATCCATGGGCAGTCACCACTGGACCTTTACAGCCCCAAAGGTTGCTGTGCTGGGGGCTGAGTAGCAGGGCCAGTCCGACCCTCTAGGTGTGACACATGGACCTCAAGCTGGCGTAGCAGATCAACAAACTCCCTGTGGAGCTCCTACACACCATGACCCGGACCTGGCGACGGGTGACAGGTTCCTGTCTGTGCCCGCTCCCCGGGGGGGGGGGGTGAGCCCCATCCCCTGAGGCAGTTCCACCCGAAGGTGGTACAAGACCAATGGACAAGGAGGTCCTGGATTTGGCCCCAGACTTGCTGGTGCCCAGTGCCATGGCCAGCTGTGGTGGGACAGTAATGTCTAATGGTTCTTGGGAAGGTGGTGGATTTGGAAACTGTATGGATTTAGCATTCATTACACATTTTACCTTCCATTTGTATTCCTGATTCCTGTGTACATATACTGTACGGGACATGTGATTTTCTGTGGACTTTACAACATTATGACAATGACACCTCACATCTGCATTTAATGCAGTATTCCAGTTCAGAAATATATGTTATTTAGTAGGTTATGCAACAAAAAATTGGTCATAAAGTGATTTGACATGGAAAATGGAATATACTGGAGTGGGACTCGAACCGGGAATGACTGCTCATAAGGCAAATGCTCTGCCCACTACATTATTGCTGTACTGCTTCATTGGCATATATCTTGATTTTTATCCTCTTGTGCCACTTAAGTTGCATTAACTATAGCTAAGTGATGGGCAAACCCATGCACCTATGGTTAAATTAAAAAAAAAAAACACTTCTTTATATTTAATGTTTTAACTATTGCTCTTGTACACTTTGGGGATGTTGCTAGGGGTATGTGAACACCTATGAGCGGTCTCACTCATTCTTATTCATACACTGCTGTTCTTGATTGCAGGGATGTGTAGATTCTGAGAGCTCTGCTCTCCGACACGCCCCCTGCACTCGTACATGCTCTGTGTCCATTTAGGAGCTCAGGCAGTGTGCCTTCTTTAATATGCATGGCACGCTGCCATCCTGCTCCTAAATGGCCGCTTCCATGCAGGACTAAGTTAGACCTACACAGAAGGATAGTGACTCCGGGGGGTATATTTTTCCGAGATATATAAAATAGTTAAGAATTATAAATTATGTTCCCAAATGAGCTGCTCTGATTCAACTATAATAGATAAAAATAATTTAATATACAGAAAAAACTATACCGTGCTTAGTCTGGAGATTATTCTCCGTGACATTTTTACATAGATCATGTATCACTCCACATAGAATTGAAATTATATACAAAAACATAATTATTTTATTGTATAACTCATTAGTTAAAGCAGACTGTCAGCATATGATTCTGATTGCAATAGTCTACATTTTTTGGGAAAAAAAACAGTTTCCTGTAAGCACTGTGACCTGAATGTTGTTAAATGCTCCATTTCCCAGATGTGTACCCAAGTCTCATTTATCTGGAGCTCTGGAGCTCTGAAGTGATTGCCCAAATGACTAAAATAAATGGAAAAACAAGGTTAAACCTTCATTTGCGGAATTTTTAAATAATGTCACTGTTGTGTGACTAATATAAATGTCTGTTAAGATGAAAAAAATCAAAATAACCACAAAATACAATTATTGGATAAAGATGAACTTATTATTAGAGATACACTAACCTATATTTTATGATTAGTTCATACTGATTGTTCAATGAACCATTGTAATGTATATAATAAAAATTGCTGTAGACACTCATGTTAGTATCTGTTTTATTAGGTAAGTGTACTTTTACTGCATGTAAAACTTGAATGAAATATTACAAAGACATATTATGACAACAAAAATATATATAATCCTTTTACCATAACCACTATACATACTGTTAACAACTGTAATAAAACAAATAAATAAATGCATATATTAATTGATAAATACCTCTATAATCTGCACTGTTTAAAAAAGAATGTTTCCAGGTGTGTATCATACATGTTGAAGATGCCAAAATGACTTTAAGTTGATTAGAAACATATTCTTGTCTTGTAAAGGGATAGATAGCTTCATCTGCTTTGCAGTCTTTTGAGAATCTATATGGCAAGATGAACTAAGTTAGGTCATTCCTCATTCTAATTGTTTTATTTTAGCATGACTGTAAAATCTAAATAGGTGTAGACCTTCTTTATTACTGGTGGTTAAGAAGGCAGTTAATGGAGTATGTGTGGCTAAAGGTTCTCCACCATGTGGTGAGTTACTGGCCTTGGTGAAAGACCTCTGTTGAAAAGAGCTGATGATTAGGATTAAATAATTAAGATATAAATTAAAAGACAGGTGGTTGCCATCAGTTTCAAAATCTGATGCAGTAGTATGAGGCACTAGCTGCTAGCAGACCGCAGTTTTACGTAAAAGGGCAAATCCCGTTAAAGAGCATAGGATGACTGAGCTCCTCCCAAGGATGTAACTTATAATTAATTTGCACTATATATGTTAATATTTGAGAAATTAACTTAGAATTTATAATTCTTCTGTTCAGTGTTCTGTGGTCAACATTTGCTAAACAAACAGAAACATCATCTGCAAATAATGAAAATATATTTACCTGTCAAAGCAGTGCAGCCCAGTGCCGACCAAATACATAGGTTCTATATAAAGGGCAAAAATAATAAGATAACTGGTTAAGTAGAGGAGCCCTAACAGTTTACTTAATATTTAAACTTTTGCTGTAAATTTTGCACAAATGCAAGGAATTACTTCAGCTGTAATGATGGGAAAGTAAATGTGACGCACTACTTGTGCAGAAGGCTCATTTAATGCTATTAAATTACTTTTATTGTCATCCAGATGAGTACCATTAAATGGAAATGGTTTCATATTGCCTTTTAATTTGACATATTTATCTTGTCTTGAGTTTGTCTAGATCACACAGAATTAGTTCATTTAAAAGGGAATCACTGTCTTATAAGAATACATACCGATGATTTGTATTTATTTATTTATCACTGATCTTCCAGCACTAAAGAAAAGTTTGGTATCTATTGAGCCATTGACTCTATTTCCATGCAATATGTATTTGGAACCAAACTGGTCTATATTAGAACTGTATCTACCATGTCTGGTACCTGGCACACTTCCCTAATCTAGTGTTTCCCTCAACTCAAAGATGAAGGACAAGAAAAAAAAGTCTCCCCCCAGATGACCAGTTGAGGACCAAAAAAGGCCTTCTGCTGAACCTGTAGCAAACTACTTGCTGCAAATGTAAACAGTGGCTTGTTACAGTTTGAATGGCACACACAAAGCACTTCAGCACATTATCCATGATTGCAGATACAGTATCAACCTTCATTTGTGAATGCTAGTACTGGAGTGCTGATCATACCTCCTAACATCTTATACCTATGGCAGCTACCCTCTTCATCCTGCCCTAGCTATGCCTCTGATCTATAGAAATAAGTAAGTAACAGATGGTGTCTCATAAATGTGAGATATCAGTTTTTGTTTTTTACCCATACTGTATTTCTGATTACTTTTCAGTAATATATGTTTCATCCTTTTATTAAATAAATGCACATTATTTGGAGTATTGAAAACAATGCATACCTTAGCCTCTGTGGCTCTGTATGTAGAACCGTTTTATTAACATTTACAATTTCCCATTTTGATTCTGGCTACAATCATGAAAGTGTGTGAAAAGTAATAATTTGTAAGATGTTATTGTTTGTTATTATGACTTGGGAAATGTCTGAAGCAGTAAATAGCGATATATATAGTAGTTTTAAAATTCTGCATCAGCTTGTTGATTATTTTATTAATCTGTTACATAGCATCTCCATCTAGCTAATAAAAGTGCTTACCCTGTGACTTTCCACACTTTTTCTACTTTAACAACCTAATTTTGCATTAAATTACAGTTATTGGTTGGTTTTCTAGTATGTTTAAATGGAGCAAGAGTAGCAGGGAATAATTTGCTGCTGTTTCTGAGGGGTAGACATTATTTTCTGGACATCTAACTGCTTTATTACTGCTTCTTTTAAATTTAAATTCAGTTTAACAGTACTGGAATTCATTTTTCTGTGTCTGCCCAAGTCATCCAGGACTGAGAGCCAAAGCACAAATACTGAGACAGGATTTTTTTTTGGTGTTTTGCAAGCTACAACTTCACAAAATATACAAGAAATTATTTTAAATTACAGCAGGTATATTCATTTGGTTATTTTCATACTTATTTCCTTATTTAATTGTATTTTATAACTTGTTTATAGTTTTATTAAACTGGCTGCCTTTTGTCTTGAAGAGTTGTCTGGCTTTGTTTAAGTGTCTGCAGACCCTTCAGGTTAATCAATGTGCATTTCCCTGTGATTTTACATTTTCCTACTTTTTTACATTAAACCATAGCTCAAAATAGCTCATATTGTGCATTTCTTGGTTGTCTGGTTGTTTGCTTAGCTAATAGATCATCCATTCTGTTACACTGAATGCTCTCCTTTGTTATTTCATTAGATAACATATCCATCTAGCTACTGAAAGTGTCTTCCTGGGAATTTCTACCCTTTTCCTACTTTTACAACTTAATCTTACATTGAGATACCTTTTCAGTTGTTTTTTCCAGTCTTGGTGTGCAGTACACCCGTTATGTTGCACTGCAGTGTGAGTATTGGAAAATGAATTCAAATACTTGGTGTATGGAATAGAAAACAGAAGCTACAGCTTTCTGATATTCCAGCATCTAGATGTGCACCATTAAAGGAGATGGTTAGAACAGAAGCAGTTATTTGATGGCAGAGAATGAGTTGTCAGTTGTTTCTAAGGGGTAGGCGTTACTTTTTGGAGTTATAACTACTTTCTTATTTTCTCATTCACCTTAAACGAAACTCCAGATTCTCTTCAAATACTCTCCAACTCCAGATTCCCCGTCAATTTAACTCAACCCTTAGGTTGTGTTTTTCCTATAATATGGTTCCAGTATTGTGTAGGTACTGGAAACCTGTTTTACTTAATAAAGCTTTCATTTCTTTGCCTAGGAATCAGAGGAAGGGAAAGCCTAGCACTTTTTTTAAGCTTAACATTTCACATAATTTGGATAGGAATTTGTCTTTGCCTGCATGACATATCATAGACACAGAAAAATCTGTCAGATACTGCTGCCAGTCTTATACAGGGAAATACTCCTGCTGATTTCAGTAGCTCAGCAGCTACTATAAAGCAGACAAAGGGGCACTGTCCCATGACTAAAATTGCATTTCTACCTCGAACCGAAGCTGAAAACATTGCCACCCACTTAACTAATCACCTCCCTGTTTGTGACATCAGTAATGACGTCTAACAATCCCACACACGGCATTATGTTTTTTTAAAAAGGTACACAAACCTGTATTCCAGTCCTGTTTTACTTCCCTCTGGAATAACACACTCAGTGCTAGTGTTCCCTGCTTCACACAGTGCACTATACTTTTTTCTGCCTTGTTTTTTGAACAGACAAAAATAACGGCATAACACCCCCCCCCCAACAAATAAATAAATAAATAAAATAAGGACTCATTTTAAATATTGCTCTTAGATACTTAGAAAATTGCTACAATAAAAAGGTCTGGTTACCATGCATTTTTTCTGAAGGATATGTAGTCTGGAACTCAAATGCTTGTCATTTAGTAAATGTAATACTTATTGATTTGTCACAAAAAAAATTTTCAGAAAACTTCAAATTTTCTGAGGAACAGACTCAAAATATGAGACGAAAATCTGGACAGTTGAGAGGCATTGACAATTTGCACTAGCCAATCCCAAGGCTTACCTGGTGAGGCTAGATGCTCACAATTTCCAGAGGTGTTTTTTTTTTCCTTACAGTTTATAAATGTTTCCCCTGCCTGTGTCAGTAGTGCAACTAGGGTGGGTGTACAGGGAAAATGCAATCATCCAATCATGATCTTTTTTAATGCAATATCAGCTTTTAAACACCGGTACTACATTTGCTGTAAAACCTGAGCGCTGTTGCACTCTGTGTGTGGTCTAAACTGTAGCATCTGCTTGTTACATTGTAACAAGCAGTTTGCTACAGTTAAAAGTTAAAAAAAAAAAAACGTTTTTAATGCAAAACAGCTGCATCCGTTTCTTGCTGTGATTTATTTAACTGAAAATCAATGCTAGGTGAGTACAGTTATTCCAGAGTTGGTGAGCATCTCGGATGAAGCACACATTATGAGGAAGTGGAACGGACTCAGAATGTGAGATGGAAATCTGCACAGTTGAGGCATGGCATCGTCTAATTGCAAGACCCGATCTCTCAGTGCTTACTTAGTGAGACAAGATTCTCCCAGTTTCCATAGATGTTTTTTTTTTGTTTCATAAATTGTATAAATGTTTCCCCTGCCTGTGTCAGGACCGTAGCTATGCTGGGTGGAGAGGGAAAAACAGAATAACCGCACAACGATCTTTCTTTAATGCAATACCGGCTTTTGAAAGCTGGTATTACATTTGCGGTTAAAGGATTTGCAGTTAAACGGTACAAATGCACTACAAAGGCAAGCTTGTACTTAGGATCAAGGCAATCCAGCTCACAGATGTTATGCTTGCTTACACTTTTAATCTGTAATCAGACAGGCTGAACCTGAAACTGGTCCATTCTGATCAGTGTTCTTCCCTGGTTAACAAATATAAATAAAATAAATAAATAAACCATAAATATCTTAATTTTTATGTAGTTACTATTTTTTTTAAAAAGTTACTTTATATGTGTATGTGTATATATATATATATATATATATATATATATATATATATATATATATATATATATGCGTACACATGGGTTTTCCCATCATTAGATCCACTTTGGACACTTTTCCTCCAATCGATCTATCCAATTTTCATTTTAGACTTATTTCTGCCATTATCTCCTTATGCACTGTTCAGGTGCTCGCATTTCATTTGATTGCATCTAAACACTAGTTTGTGCATTCTAGTGTGAGACATTCAAACACATAGGACCTGCCTGCAAGTTTACTTCTTGCTAATTTGTGTGACCTTGAAAGCATTATATTTATAGTAATGGAGTTGGGTGCACAGCACCCTTGTCAGGGAGTGCAATGGAGACTTGGGTGCACAACACCCATGTCAGGGAGTGCAATGGAGACTTGAGTGCACAACACCCATGTCAGGGAGTGTAATGGAGAGTTACCTATGTCAGGGAATGCAGGGGGAAACTTCATACTGATCACAAATATACGAGTTGAGCAACTGCCAGTTAGTAGGATAAACATGAGTATTTGACATTTGCTTGTATAAAGTAAATCTTATTTCTCTTATTTCTGTTTGTAACCTTTTAGTAAAGCTGCATGAGAAATCACCTCATAATGATGGTGAACTACTTGTGCTTGGACCACTCTTGTTCAGTATTTACTTCTCTGACATACAGACAAAAAACAAGATCCATGGCTAGCCAGCTTTGTAGATGACTGCAAACTGGGAATCATTATTAAATCCCCCTCTGATATAGAAATCCTTTAGAAAGAACTTATAAATGCCTGGTATATTGAAAATTGGCTTAAATTAAATACTACAAAATGCAACATTGTTTGGATAAACGGAAGGTGCCACCACAAGTCGCTGGAAACTCAATAAGTTTATTTTAGCGCCACACTTAAAATAATCCACACGTTTTTGTCCAAGTAATCCTCAGACTTCATCAAAACAAACACTGAGATACCAATTGTCTAATATATATATATACACTCATTAATGATTAAAAAAAAACAATTAAACATTTAAAACCATAGAGTACATACTTACTTAATGAAGTCTGAAGGTTACTTGGATGAAAATGCGTGGATTATTTCAATTGTGGCATTAAAATAAACTTACTGAGTTTCCAGCGACTTGTGGTGGCACCTTTTCGTTTCTCTGGATAGTGGATTACTTGTTTTTTTATTTTCCGGACAGGCTCTTTTTTGTACTTCAAAATGCAACATTGTTGCATTTGGCAATAAATTACCCCCCCCAGCATATAGCACTGGCAATCCACTTCAAAATAAAAATGTCACTAGAGATCTGACAACCTGGTTGGGTAATCCTGTCTCTTTCCTTTGACTATCATGTAGCAACAGTTGTCAAAAGCACCTAGGTGATCGCCGAGATCAGAAAAAAAGAGGTTACTGTCCCCTTGTATTTAACACTGATTAGACCAATTATAGAAAATAATGCCCAGTTTGAGACATGCCTCAGCAGATATGTTAAAAGTTAGAAAGACACCCGATGTTCCTAATAAAGGGGATCATAGGCTTAGAGCTCCTAATCTACTTAAAACAATTAGAAGCAGCATCCCTCTTTTGTATGTTTAATATGCTTCTCAGTGGAGACCTATACCTCATCTTCTGAGCAATCAAGGAACATAGTACTCCAGGACCTCTTATACCTTCATAAACCAAACAGGCCAACGAACACTAAAATAAGACCTCTAAACATGCTTTAGAAAATCAATAAAACATGGTAAAATGCAGAGACATTGCTCAGCATTTTCTTCGCCTGTGGAATACACTTGCTCTGCAGATAAAGACAAGACCTGGATAACGGTATTCATAAATTCACCCTGAGCATGTTTAATATACTCCTCCTCCAGAAGGGAGGTACAAACTAGCATGGGAAATGGCACGGTGTAATGGTCACAAGACTCAGTTGCCTTGAACTTCCAATGATTTTTACATTGTCTCTCACTAGATCACTATCTGCCGGTATCTCCTTTGTATCAGACCTGTTTCCTCACTGCTCTGTTTCTGCAAAATAAAACTGTTTCTCTCCTTAACATCTTACTGGTTTTCACCTTACCTGCCAAGCCCTAAATAGTTTTTTAGCCGGCCACTCTGCTGGCAACTACTACTAAATATCTATCATGCTATTCAGTCTTTATTTACGCAAGCAATAAGCCTTAATAATAACCTATACCTTTTTTCTGCAGTTCATGGACAATGGCTGCTCCAAAGTGTAAATGACTATTTCACTTTTCATGCGCATTTATTGTCATGCATGTCTTATGCATTCATTACTTGTCTTGCACTGCCTTTGCATCTGTTTTGTATTGCAGCACAACTCTTGCACATTTACACTGTTCATCTTTGTGTCTTGTGCCTTTGACTGATGTTATGGTTGAAAAGGTCTTCAAAGCAGTTCACTAACTTGCTTAACAATCTTAAATAAATAATTGGCACATGTACTGCTGGGAATTTTAATACAGTGGCTCTATGCAAATCTTAAGGAAGAAAAAGGACCCTGTTAAAATTTCATGTTTTGTGGTTTTCAGGTGTTTCCTAACTCCATATAATGCACCCTGGTTTTTGAACTTGTCCATCTGTGACATAAATATAAGACTAGGAAGTTATCTTGCAGTCTGAGAGAACACCAAGACATTTCCAGGATAAAATTACTCTGATGCACTCTATAAGTCAACAGGAAATGTTAAGTTCAGTTTATATGCAGTTTTCTCTACTGTGCAACTATTTCAGCAGCCTTTTCAAAGTACGACCATCACCAAAACATATACACATAGCTACCGTACTGCAAATGTGATAACTACGCATTAAGACTTGGCAAAGGCACACAACATGAAAGTTCCAAAAGATTAAGAAATAGAATGTCCACTACTATATGTTTATTTATTTACTATTTATTTGACACTTTTTCAGTGAGATAGTCTGACTGGGTCACATAACCCATTTTCAACGGATGCCAGGCAAAAAAAGCTCCACATTTAGATATTTAGCTACATACACAGCTAGACAGCAATTTTTACAATAATGTTAGTTAAGACTGACAATAATGTTAGTTAAGACTTGACACAATGCATTTGGGTATATACACAAATAGAATACCATTTTTAAAACAACATAATGTTATTTAAAACTTTACATACTACATTACAAGCAGATGAAAAAAGTGTCAAGTTGCTTAGAGTTTTGCTTAAAATTTGTCTTAATTTTTAAAATATTACTTCTAAAATATTACCATGTATTAACAATAGATTATTTGAGAAGATAATAGTTGATGTACTTAGCATTGTGTTCACATAAAAATAGGTTTCCACTAGATTATATAAAACAGCTTTACTTACAGAAGGGGAGAGATAGCATAGAAGATTTGAGAAGTTATAAATTTAGAGGGGTTTAGAGAGACAGAAAGAAGAATGCAAACTAAGGTTAGGGGGAAGGAAGGAGAATTCTTGGTGAGGTTTTGTAAGTCTACGGTGGAGACTGCAGAGAACAAGAAACATGGACAGAGTAAGGAGAAAGTAGAGGGGGATTAACCTGGAGTTAAGAATGTGCAGAGCCATGACTTATTTAGGTGCAATTTTAGAAAGGCTTTAAAGAGTGGAAGGCTAGGGGTTGCTCTGTGTTTGAAGGGAGAGAATTCCATAGTTTAGAAACAGAGTATGAGAAAAGACACTGACCTGGTTTTTTAGAAGGTTTGGAGGATTCTAGCAGGTTTTTGTCTTCTGATCTCAGTGATCTGCTAGGTACAAATTATTTGACAAACTTATCCTGGACAGGGAAAGCAGTGGGTTTGTAGATTAAGTTGTGGATAGTCAATTGCTGGATATATGATAGTTTACGTACTGACAAAAAAACAAAACTAGTGAAAACAAAAAAGAGAGTGGATTTGTAGAACTAAACTCCTTTATTGGTAAACGCTTACGTTGGCAAATGGTAAGCCAACTTCTTCAGACCATCAAAAAACATACAAGAAGAAGTGAACAGTGAATGTGAAGAGATGTAAATAAGCAAGGGGATACCAGATAATGCACTTGGTTGCAGATTAGAGTTGCTAGCAGCTAGTACATAAAGTACATACTGTACATGCCTAGGGGTGTTCTGTATGTAACATCTAACCTGGAAAACACTTAATCCTAAACAATGTGTGGTGTGTGCAATGAAAGTCACACACATCAGTAGGACTACATACCTAAGTAGGGGTCTAGTCCCAGTGTTGCCAAGTAAGTGTGTGCGTGTATGTGGAGGGATCTACTTCAGGTTGCTGATTATGCATGTCCCAGGTGGTCACCTGTCCATATGGCACAGGCAGTAACTGTTATACAGACTTCTAACATGTGTTCAACTGTACCTAGGATATGTCACAGCCATGGTGT
Source organism: Protopterus annectens (assembly GCF_019279795.1). Classification (NCBI taxonomy): domain Eukaryota; kingdom Metazoa; phylum Chordata; order Ceratodontiformes; family Protopteridae; genus Protopterus; species Protopterus annectens. The sequence goes on from NC_056729.1 coordinate 298,173,360, forward strand.
CACCACAGTGCCATATCCCTTGTCAGATATGACTGCAAACCATCCTCCTGCTGACACATGTACACCTACAACACAAATGGATAACATTATGGAGACCACAATCACTCAGTGTTACTAACAGCTATAATGCATCATGGCTGGACAGCTACACTACCTGACAACATATTACAGTCACCGTGTGCATCAGAACCATATTAGCCTGTCCCTGCATCGATGTTATGGATGACAGGGATGGGGCACAGGTATCATCATATGCACAGGATGTGTTGTTGGTTTGCCAGAGACCGAGAGTGGGACATACGTTTGACACCATGTGTGTGGGTGATGGGTGTAATTCATTGAGATGGGCATGGTGATGTGGTGTGTGTAGGTATGTGGTTGCCCTAGGTGTGTTTGTATAGTGTGTGGGTATGCATGCACACAGTTCTGCCATGTGGCTGCCCTATACAGGTGTTTCCTGGACAGCTGCAGACCATATCTATCAGGGTGTGCCATTCACAGCATCCAGCCATGGACATGCAGACTGTGCCTGCCCAGGTGTTCCATGGGCACGTCCATGTACAGGCCTCAATATGCTACTCTCCCCTGATGATGACATATGTCCGTTGGAACCAGGTCCCTCCTGGGTTGTGGCAGGGCCATGTGCACATGGCCTGCTGTGGTGTGGTGTGGACAGCTCCACCTGCAGTGCTGGGGCTGGTACTGCCACTATGGGAGCGGCTTGGTGTCCTTGCATGTCCACATCGACCGCCAGCTGTTGGTGTTGCTGGCCTACATCCCTTCTTTCGACTTCATCAATTGGAGGACCCCTGGATTCTGGACCCAGTTCCAGATCTTCTGATGCACTCATCGGGGGAACTTCATCTCTCTCTTCAGTTCCTGAAGCTGACAGCTTGGCTGCTCCAATTCCCGTCATAGCCAGGTTCCATTACCTTTCTAATGAGATGCAGCAAATTCTAATATCTTCTCATAAATCCTCTATGAGGAAGCTATACCCTAGCAAATGGAAAAAAAAATGTCTATATGGGCATCTCAAAACAACATTGATCCCTACCTAGCCCCTATGGCCTCTATACTAGAGTTCTTGACCATGATTTTCAATAAAGGAGTTGCAGCAGCAACAGTTTGGGTTCAACTTGCTGCTATCTCTAATTTTCACCTTGGATTTGAAGGATTGAACATAATGCCACACAAACTATCCAAAGCCTTTCTCAAAGGGACCTTTCATCGCAGACCACCTGTGAAATCTCCCTATACCCCATGGAATCTAAATGTTATGCTTTATCGCTTTATTTTCCCTCCATTGAACCAGCTTTCTCATGTGACATCAAATATTTGTCATGGAAGATCATCTTTTTAGTAGCTATTACTTCTGCCCACAGAGTGTCAGAGCTTCAAGCCTTGTCCATTGAGCCTCCTTATTTGACTTTCCATGCTGACAGAGTCTCACTTTGAACTAACCCCTCCTTTTTGCCTAAATTTTGTACTGAAGCTAACCTTAACCAAATTATTGATTTGCCAGTGTTCTTCCCCAATCACTCCAACAACTTAGAGTATATGTTGCACAAGGTTGATGTTCATAGGCAGCTCAGATTGTACTTGGCTAGGACAAAAGACTTTAGAAAATCAAAACAGCTTTTTGTTTCCTTTTCAGATTCCAGAAATGGTATGCCAGTGGCAAAAACAACTCTGTCTAAGTGATTAACCAATTGTATCACATTTGCTCATTCAGCTGCTAATATACCCTTACAAAAAAAAATAAGGCTCATTCTACCAGAGCAGTGTCTACATCCTCTGACTTTTGTGCTAGATTTCCTGTAGATAACATTTGTGCAGCAGCCACTTGGTCAAGACCTCATACCTTTATCACTCATTACAAAGTTGACAGGGCCTCCTTTGCGTCTACTGTCCTGAAAAACATACTCCTGAGTCCCGTGAGACACCCGAGATAGATGGTGTTTGGGAAGTTACCCATCTGTAAGAATGAACAGCGAGATAGAGCAACTTCACATAAAGAAGTTATGTACTTACCATAACGTTCCATGTGAGTTGTTCATCTCACCTTCATTCTTACTTCCCACCCTCCTACCTCCTCCAGGGTTTTTTCAAAGACCGAGATGCTGGATTCTTCCTGGTTGCTCAACCCTTCTATAGCTTTCTCTTACAGAGTGATAGAATGACACATGGTATTATTATACACAGCAAACAAGATCTGAGGTAACTCTAGGTGCATTATGGGATAGGGACTTGGCCTCAAGCTATCTGAAGGCCTTGAACTTTGTAGTAGGCTGACTCGGAGCCGGGGATCGGCTTCGAACCCCCATCTGTAAGAATGAAGGTGAGATGAACAACTCACATGGAATGTTATGGAAGTACATAACTTCGTTTTAAGTAAGCTCACTATATTTTCCTGACTGATCTAAAGAATTACTATTCCCTGGTTACTTATTAAAGGAAGGCAAGATGATGTAGGTGAGTGGTCTTTCTTTGTCAGGTTTCAAAAACAGACTGCCATGAGACTTCTGTAACATCTAGTATTAAAACATTGTTTCAGTGATGGATTACAGAATGACATCACATATATCTAGTCATCTGACTCTGGTTCCCAAACTACCCCTTAACTAGAAACTGAACCATAATCTAGTGCATATGTGCTATAATGCACAAACATAGAGTTTGCTAAGATGTGTTATAGCATCTGGAAGCTATAAAACCATTTCAAAAACTTCCACCCTTCCAGGGTAGCAAATAGTTCACCCCAAGGATAGTACAGTAGGATTCTTAGCCCTGGTTTCCACAGACATTTCATCTCTGGCTGCAGTCAGAACTATGAGATACAATCTTTATGGCCTCAAGCAGGTAATTTAATTTCAGACTAATTTTCAAAGTTAGCTGGATTGAGATAAACCTCTTCTTTTCCATTATCCTCTGTTAATATATATATATATATATATATATTCATTTCAACTGTTACAATACAATCTGACATACAAGTGTATTTATTTTTTGTCCAGCAGAACCCACTGTTGGTACATTTTTTTAACACAAGCAGCTTTACAAATACATTTTCAACAAAAGCACCTGTACTAATAAGTTTGATATACAAATGACATATAATTCTTTGCAAAACTCCAGCTAGCTATGTTGGCATATGTTACACATCCACCTGGCATAGCTGGCAATACCTAACATCATCACATCTGTCCCCCCTTTGAAGACTCAAGCGAGTTTTTCAAGTGACCCTTGAGAAATGTTGCTTGAGAGGAATAAGCCTGTCTGGGGAATACATAAACCCATACCCTGTCTTGAGATTCCATCTGCATTGGTATTGTTGACCTCACTATGGTGCTACCCTGTAATGTCATAAGCCTGCAACTTTAGGCTCTACCTTCTTAACTTGGAATTTTGCTGGCTGGCTCGATATAGCCACAGACCTCCCTCAGAATCCTTCTGCCACCCACTACAAATACTTAGCACAATGGCCTCCCTATCATGGCAAGGCTTCATCATGTTAACATGGTACAATTTGTGCTCCTGACTCTTGCTTAGCAGATTTACCATGTAGTTAACATCACTGACCTTCTTTATCACTTTGAAGGGTCCCTCCCAAGCTGCCTGCAGTTTATTGTGTCTGACAGAAATGAGTACCATAACCTGCTGTCTCACAGCATACTCTTGGGCTCAAGCATTCCTGTCATACCAGACCTTTTTCTGCTGTTGGGCCCCTGCCAGGTTCTGCTGGGCCAAGTCCATAAACTCCCTAAGCCTTGTTCTGAGGTTTAGGACATATGCCACAATGGACTCCTTGTGAGATTCACACTCACCCTCCCACTCACCATGAATCAAATCTAAAGACGCCCTTACCTTATGCCCATGCAGCAATTCAAAACGTGAAAAAAATTGGGATTTCTGGGTACCTCTCTTTATGCAAATAGCAGATGGGGCAAATATTTGTCCCACTATATCTTAAACTGGCCTGCAAATGCCCATAGCATGGACTTTTGAATAGAGTTTAACCTCTCCACATGATCATTAGTTTATGGGTGCTAGAGATGGTCTTTAGGTACTTTATCCCACAGCACTTCCACAGACAAGCCAGCAGGTTTGACATGAAACTGGCACCTCTGTCAGCCAGTATTTCTCTCAGGAAACCTACCCTGCTGAAAATCTCTAACAAAGCATTTGCCACCTTCTCTGCCTCAATGGAGGACAGAGCCACTGCCTAAGGGTATCTAGTAGCATAATCTACTACCACCAGGATATACTTCTTCCCAGTGAAACTTGGGGTAAATAGGGGCCCCGCAATATTCATACCTACCCTCTGAAATAGCGGCTCAATCACAGGCAAAGGCAACAAAGGAAATTTGAAACTTGTCTCCTGCCTTGACTACCCTTTGGCACTGCTCATAGGTTCTGCAGTACCCTGTTACATCACTTGCAATCCCAGGCCAATACAAGTTCTGCATAATATGTATTTTGGTTTGCTTTATGCCCATATGACCTGCAAAATAAATGTCATGGAATATGGCTAGAAGGGCAAGATGGCAGGCTCTGAGCACTATCAACTGCTGTATTACCTCACCCTCTAGCCCTCCCTCAGGGATCCACTCTCTATACAGGAACCCTTTGTTCCGGTATACATACTCCCCTTTTCCTTGAGAATCAGGTGCCTCCCTAGCTACCTTACTCAAGCCTCGTAATGTAGGGTCCAAAAGATGAACCTGTCTCAACGCTATCTTTGTGACCCTTAACAGCTCCCCTTCCATGGAAAGTCTGGTATCCTCTGACAGCAGTGCCTCACTGTCTGCCTGGGTACTACCACTCACCTCTGCCCTTGCAGTCACCCAGTCCAAGGGAACATCAGTACCTACAAGCAGCTGTGGTTCACCTTCAGGCTCACTGCTACAGCTGAAATAGCTGCCACACCAGCCCTGGCTTCAGGTGTGTGGTCTCTCTGGGTCTCAGTGAGGCTACCAGCTCCACACCCTTGTCTCCAAGTATGATTGTGTGTAACTGCATGCACACAAGATACTGCATTATCAAAATCATTCCCTATCAGGACATCTGCAGGAATATCCTCAAACACACCTACTTGCTTGCATCTTTTTCCACCTTCCCAGTCAAGGTGAACCCTGTTAAAAGGCATTTGGAATGAGGTACATCCAAAAGCTCTGACTGGAGTGGACTGCCCAAGCAAGTACTGCTCCTCATTAACCACTGCAGGCTTCACAATGGTGATGTCAGAGGTTGTGTCTCTCTTAGAAGTGGTCTGTTTTCTATCCACTAAGATAGGATACAAACTCCGGTGATAGTTTGGTACCTCTGTTGTCTCCAGACAGCTTACCACTGGCATACTGTTATTCCCACTGGCTGGCTCCCCACCTTTTGTTCCCCACCTTGATTTCATGGACATCTGCATGCTACATGGCCCCACTGGTTGCATTTAAAGCATCTAACCCTTGATCCTGGCCATGTACCTGAACTAGTGGCTTCCCCTGTTACTGGTGGACTCTGTTGAGGTGGTTTAGGCTGCTCACCATGGGCTCCCTTATATCCATATGCAGCACTGTGCATTCCCTTCTTGTTCAGTGATGGCCTGCTTGATAAGTAGAGATCCCCTTTTCTCCCCATCTCATCTGCAGAGTTACACTCCTGGTCTGCCAACCAGATTCTCATGTCCTCAAGCAAAGTGCTAAGGGCTTATTCCCTCACCAAAATGTCTGCCAGCATTTGAACAGTTGTGACCTGACCTAACACTCACTCAACTACATGAAAATAAGTGCTTAATTCAGCAATATAATCACATACACTTTCATGTGCCTTGCGAGTATGCTCAAAAAATTTTTTTGTGTAAGCTTCAGGTGTTAACTTAAAACATTCCAGTAAATATTGTTTAACTTTATCATAGTTTAAACAATCAGTATCAGGCAATTTGGAAACAGCAGTTACAGCTTTACCATGGAGTAAGGGGTTCAAGAACCGTACCCAGAGCCCTTAGTCAACATTATACTGTTTACACACTTTCAAATATATGAATAAAACTATCAAAATTATCACCCCCTGTAAACTGTGAAAGAAATTTATTGACCTTTATTACTTATGGGGTTCAGTTATTCCTTTCCCCACCCTGACAAGGCATCAGTATCTCCATCTCATGTTGATGCTGCTTCTCCTTTTCTTCAGCCTCCAAACACTTCAATCTCTCATTTTCTTTGACCTCCAAATGCCACAGACTCTTTACCAATTCTAATTCCATCTGTTTTGCAGTCTCTCAGCTGATTCCAATTCCAAACTTTTGGCTTCCTGTTCAAGTCTGTTTAACTCCAGATGGATTTTTAAGTCCTCTGCGGAAAAGAACTGTCCTGTTTCTGTGAGTGGCAAACCCCCATCACCAGACTGGTTATCCTCCTGGTTGCTGGTCTGGCTACAGCTGCAATTAAGGCTGAAATAATTTCCTCTTTAGTTAGGCTGGCATGCACCAGTCCTTTGGCTTAACACAGCTTGGCCAATTGGTTCTTTGTCAGCTTGCCATTATACTCTGCTGACATCTTTGCCTGCTTTCCCTGACAAAAATAAACTAAAAAAATAAATAAAACTGTTGTCAAAAATGAAACTCTGTTTGTTTACCTTGTGGCTGCTGAGAGTACACACACCTTCAGTGACAACTGTCTACAGGCTACAGAAGTTCAATTAATATCCACACCACTGCTCACCAGTATATGATGCCCCACCTCTTGGCCAGTGATCAAGGAGTCTCAATCTTCACCACAGACACCAGTGAGGAATGTTCACTGGGAACAAAATTGGATACACACTGTATTTTCAGATGCCATTCTCTGCACCAAGCACAATTTCCCTTAAGAGCACAAAAGGAGCACACTCAGTCCTGGGACTGGGTCCCCCTCCCTCTCTCCAAGCCACCCAAATAAGACTCCCCACTGACACAGCTGTAGATTTGAGTCCTCAGCCAAGTGTCCCAAGCCAAGTCCTCCACCACCCTCTTTGTGAAACCAGTGCGCTGTGTCCCTGCTCCAAGTAGCTGACATAGACACACACTCTTTGAGATTTGATTTTCACACACATATACATACACCTGGGAAAGGCTGGCACAGATTTACCTGAAATGCCCCATCTGGCCAGACTATAAGGTAGATGCTGTCACCAGAACATTCCAAAGCCAGCTACTCTAAGGCTCTAACAAGGGTACATAATTAAACTGAGTAAAATTAATACTAATAAAATGGTAGTGTTTGAGCAATGCTGCAGTGTGCCACACTGTCACCAAGTAAATATAAGTGCTCTCAAAAGTTAAAATGTTCTCTAAAAGACCAACCATAATGAAAAGTTTAAATATATTTAATAATATTAACTAAAAACATGAAAATACTAAATATTCATTTACAAAAAATGCCAGAGTTTCAGCCTCAGGAAATATTAAAAATAACACCAATGAATAGATTAGGTTCATAGGTTCATAGGTAGGTAGTAGGCTATCAGCCCTGGGACCTATATAAGCCTAGCCAAAAAGGTTCCCTGGCTTTCACCACCCAAAAAAAAATATTTTCCTGTGCCCCTGTCAAGCAGAGCCACAGAAGTGATCCACGGGGTGAATTTTCTATTTCCCATCCAATCGTCAAGATTTTTCTTAAAGAGGGCCAGTGAGGAGCTTTGCTTGACATGAATGTGTAGTTTGTTCCACAGTATGGGAAGTCTCTGGGACAGGAATCTATCCCTCCAGCATGTTCTGTTTATTGTGGTGACAAGGTTTAGGTCACTGGAGTGTGTGTTTCAGAGAGATTGTGATTTCTTTAAGTGCAGCATGTCCAACAGCTCTGGGTTTGACATATCTTTGCATGTTAGGCAGAGATCGCCTCTAAGTAGGCAATATGCAATGGAGTAGAGCTAGAGTTTCTTGAGACGGGCTGCGTATGGCATCTATTTCAGGCCGATAATCCTCTTAGTGAGATATTTCTGTGGCCTTTCCAATTGTAGGTGTCTTGTGAGATACATTCCAAATGGGGCATTGTATTCTATAATGGGTCTGATGAGGGATGAGTAGAGAGGAACAATTACCTCCTTTTTTCTAGAAGAGAATCCTTTTTGTGATGAGATTTGCACAGATACAAAAAAACTGTACTTAACTAATCTCACTATATTTTCCTGACTGATCTAAAGAATAACTACTCCCTGGTTACATACTAAAGGAAGCAAGATGAAGTAGGTGAGTGGTCTTTCTTTGTCAGGATTCAAGAATAGACTTTTGTTAGACTTCTGTCACATCTAGTATTAAAACATCATTTCAGTGGTGGATTACAGAATGACATCACACACATCTGTTCACCTGACTCTGGTTCCCATACTACCCCCTTTACAAGAAACTGAAGCAGAATCCAGCACATATGTGTTGTAATACACACACATCTAGAACTTTGCTAAGATGTGTTATAGCATCTGGAAGCTATAAAACCATTTCAAAAACTTCCACCCTTCCAAGTTAGCAATTAATTCACCACAAGGACAGTACAGTAGGGTTCCTAGTCCTGGGTTTCACAGACATTTTGTCTATGGCTGCAGTCAGAACTGTGAGATACAATCTTTATGACCTCAAGCAGGCAATCTAATTTCAGAATATTTTTCAAAGTTAGCTGGACTGAAATTAACCTCTTCTCTTCCATTATCCTCTGTTAATATATATTAATTTCAACAGTTACAATACAGCCCAACATCCAGCTGTAGTTCTTTTCTGCCCAGCAGGACCCACTGTTGGTATATTTTTTAACAGAAGCAGCTTTACAAATACATTTTCAGCACAAGCACTTCTACAAATCAGTTTGCTATATAAATGACATATCATTCTTTACAAAACTCCAGATGGCTATGCTGGCATATGTTACACATCCACTGCCCTACTTCTCTTAGCATAGCTGGCAATACCTCATATCATCACAGCACCTACCAGACGTAAGCCCAAAACTAGCCCTGGAAAGAGGCTTCCCTGGAATTCCACATTAATCAGGATATGCAACAAAAGAAAAAAAAATAGCAAAACTCAGAAAGAGTACTTCCCTTAAAGACAAAGACTCATCAAACCAAATAGGCAACTAAGACAAATACTTAGGACAAACAGAGCCAGCTTTGAGGTTAATGTAGCCTCCCAGGTTAAAATACCATAAGGCATTCTTCAGCTATGTCAGAAAGTTCATGTTCAGTACACAGCAGTGTGATAAACCAGTGGCTAATGGTGCCACATTCAGTCAGCCTGTTGATATAGTGTACAAATTCAGTTCCAACTTTGTCCCTCTATCAACCTCAACCATCCACCATGAAATACCCTCAAACATAACCTCTCACAACTATAACTAGGGTAATCGTACTGGCTGCACTTGCTAAAGCCAAAAACACAGCCTCAGTGGGCCCCAGCAACATCCCAAGAGGCCTCCTGAACAATCTAAAATACCACTTAACAGGACCCCCTGGAGTTTCTTTTTAACTATAGTACTGAAACAGGCTTTGTGCTATGGGAATGGAGGACTGCAATGGTCATCTCCCTTCATAAGGGAGGACCTTCAGCAGATTTTGGAATCTACAGATCCATTAGCCGGACTAGTCTTATTTGCCATGGAAAGAATTATCAGGAACTTATCAAGAATTATGTAGGCAACCTCCAGTCATTGGATCCATCCCAGTTTGGCTTTATCAAAGGAAGGTCATGCTTACTGAACCTAGTGAGCTTTTTTGATAAGGTCACCAAGGTAATGAGTGGAAAGTGGTACATACTGCCTACCTAGATCTGGCTAAAGCATTTGATTCAGTACTTCACTAGGGTATTGTCAACAAACTTAGGGAACTAGGCAGAAAGCACTTAAGAACACACTGGATAGCTAGCTGGCCCATGAATAGGACCCAAAAGATTAGGATCAATAAGGCCACCTCACCAAAGAGGCTGTTCTCCAGTAGAGCCCCTAAGGGTTCTGTACTGTGACCACTCCTCTATGGCATCTACTTCTCGGTGGACAAAGCCAATATCAAAAGTCTCTGGCTGACTAAGTTGGCAGATGACTGCAAACTGGGATCAGTCATTAAATCCCTCCAAGATGAGAACACTCTTCTGGTAGATTTAACACAAACAAACACTTGGTGCAAAAGTCATGACTTAAAACTAAATGCCAAGAATTCTCTTTTTTGAAGTCATCCACACTTGGTAACTACATTCATAGGTTTATACGTGAACACTGGGCTAACTGCCTTGATGGGCCATTTTAAACCTAGCTAATAACCTAAAGTCAGAATCAAACACTGTACCTTGTGTCTATGAGATGAAGACCTTAACCATTGTGCCAAACCCACCCTCATCACGAACAAAACACTCCTAAAAGTTGATTCACTAGTAAGGAATCTGGAAACTTGTGTAAATAGTAAATTAGTTTTCAACCAACATTTGTCCAAGGTAGTAAGGACTTCTCCAAGTCTGGAAATAGCCTACACAACCAAGCTCCCTAAACCTACTTCTTCAAGGGTCTGCCTTAAGGTGATCATTTGCAAATTGTTGCACTGCAAAAGTATGCAAACCATTTTAAAGACAGCATGGTTCAAGATGCACTTAGCAAAGCTTTAATATCATAAATGACAATGTCTTTTCATTGGCACTGCTGAAAAGAGGGAAAGCAAGCTGCCACTGATGTAACTTCTGCAGTAGAAAAGAAATAGTGACTTACTTTACCTGAAAAGACTTCAAATCATGATGAACAGAAGGACACAACACTTTGTGAGACATGAAGAGGCCATCTATATTCTGTAAAAGTTTGAAAAAAACTCTCATCATGAACAACAGGAATTTGAATAAACACAGAAGTGAGGCAGAGACAAAAATGTCTCTCCTGCCCCCGAGATGTACTGGTTTCTATGGGCATTAGTCTCTGTTCCACTTACTGGTGCATATCTCCTGTCTTAGCTCCCTACTTTTCACAGATACAAGGCTGAATCATGTCTAGGTTGACTGTGGAGGGTGACATTGATTTTCTGGGCATGTGCAAACTTACATTTCATATTGGATAAGTACTGTCTATGGCTTGTGTGACAAACATTTGAATTGTGTGTGCATAGACATTTTGAGTGCCTCGTTCACTTCTATGAATGGCTTCTCACAAATAATGTGGGAAAAACATTTAGGGGGAGAAAGATTTTCATATCAAACAGAAGACTTTATGTACTTTTCATTCAGCTACAACTTGATCTGGCCTACCCAAAGGTAAGCTATTAAAAGCTCCTTGGAACCATGGTCATTTTTAGTATAAGTGCCACCCTTTATCATTTATTCTGGAATACATTAGGGATGTTAATGAATTTGAAATAGCTTTATTTTCTCTTGTACCAATCAATTCAACAAATCTCCACACAGGTCGGTGTTTGTGAAGATATTTCTAAACACTTATTTTTACACTCCATACAGATTACATACAACATATCCAGATTAGCCATAAAGGCAGTTAACCTGCAACAAAGACACAGCTGAAAATTGTAGACATACATTTTCAAAATATTTTAAACTTAGTAATTGTTGGGGCAAAGCAGAAAAAGTAGAGCAATTATCAGGTGCAGTGATGTGCATTTGAGCATTACTCTTAAGCTGGTGGGTATTCCTATTCTAGACAAGAAATTTATATCAAGTCCCTTCCTTGTACAGCAAGTACTACCCAAAAATGCAACAACAAATATTATAAATACATTCATGTTCCTGATATGAATTCACAGTGGCAATACCTTGTGAGTTGTACCTATTGGATATAGGTGTACCATTGGGTGAAATGTATGGGACGACGTTCAGATCTCTGTACACAAGACTGGGCTCTGCAACTGCCACTGGAATCCAATTACTAAATATCCCTTTCCTTAGTGGTCTGTGCTACGAAAGTGACTGTGTAAATGGCTGATTTTATGGTTTGCAGATGAAATTTGCTCATGATACAGTCTACTGCAGTCACTGAAAGTTCAATAAAGGGTTATATAAAACTTAAAACTAATCTTAGCAAATTGGAAACGTCCTACAATAACATTGCCAGATTTGCTACAGGCAACCCATTTAGAACCCACCATTGCATTAATTTAAAGCAGCTGGGATGGCTTGAACTACAAAATCTGATTAAATTCCATCAACTATCTATAGCCCACAACACTCTTTACAAACCTTCCCAAACTCCTATTCTAGCCACACTCATCACTCCCTATAAAAACCTGAAATGCTTAAGGTCTTCTCAGAGACTTCTAGTACATACCACTAAACCAAACAACAAGGTTGGTGACTCCCTCTTTTCTAATATTGTTGGAAAAGCCTGGAATCTCCTCCCCAGTGAACTCTCCTCACTTTCCTCTCTATCGTGCTTCAAAAACAAATTGAAAGTGTTCCTCAGAACACAGTGGTTATGCCCCTGTACTAAGCATGACTAGTTATGTGTCTCTTAATACTTTGCTCTTCCTACCCAGAGTGGCATGTGTTTACTGTGAGTTACTCAGGAATGGAAGAGATGTGTCTACAGTTGTCTGAACTGAAACCCAGAAACTGAAGGCGTACGCCGTGGCTACCACCAAAGTTTCTTGCAAAGATGCTTACACTGTTTGTGTGCGTGTGCGAGCCTGTAAACCCATCTAAGTCTGTGTGTGCACCCGTGTAAGCCTGTGTAAGGCTGTGTAAGCCTGTGTGCGCAGATGTGCACTCGCCTACGCCTGTGTAAGGCTGTGTGCGTGCATGTGCCCTTGTGTGCACGTGTTTGTGCTTTTTTGCGCGGCACTGCCCCCTGTGGAAACAGAAAGGGAAAAGGAAGGAAAAGTAATAGTAGGAAGTTAACCAAGGAGAACTAGCAGAGCTGCCTGGTGAAATCAGTCAGAATCAGCCAATTACACAGGCAGTACGCTAGCCCAGCCCATCACAGCACTTAAAACTCTGCCAACAACATTCCCCCATGTTTTACTCAGAAACACTGCAACACTGCAGTATACAAAGAGAAGTGAAAACTTAAAAAGCTTAACTGAGACAAAAAATGTTAGGGGCAGCCATTGCTATTATAAGGCAACATGTGCAAGATGCTGTGGGTGGTGCCATTGCGAATGTTGCTGAGCAAACCACAGTGAGGAGACGAAGAAGAGTGTACAGACCCAGGGTAACCTACCAGGGGCTACATGAGCTGGAGATAGTGGAGCTCTACAGAGTGAACAGAGAGCTCCTGCAGCAAATTGTTGAGCTGTGCAGACCATGCCTCATACACAGAACCAAGAGAGGGGAACCCATCCCAGTGGAAACCAAGGTATGTGTTGGCCTAAGAATACTAAGAGACCAACTGGTGATATGATGGGGATTTCACAGGCATCAGCATCCAGGGTACTGCACCAGTTCCTGAATGCCATGTCAGCACATGTCGGTGATCATGTATATTTCCCCAATTCCCGTGAGGTATTGGCCAGCAATATGCATCTCTTCCAGCAAATAGCGGAATACCCTGAGGTAGTGGGTGCAATTGACTGCACGCACATACACATCAAAGCACCAGCCGGTGAGCGGGGTAGAGCCTACATCAACCACAAGGGCTTCCACTCCATCAACTGCCAGGTCGTGTGCAATGCCCAGGGCATAATACTGAATGTGTGTGCTGGCTGCCCTGGAAGCTACCACGACTCCCATATCTGGCATCTGACGCAGCTGTACCAGACATTTGCCAATGGGGACATCCCTGATGGTCACCTAGTGGGGGATGCTGGATATGCACTGGAGCCGTGGCTGATGACACCCATCAGAAATGCACACACACCTGAACAAGAACTCCATAATGAGGCACATGCACAAACACGAAATGTAATTGAGCGTGTGTTTGGGATGCTCAAGTCATGGTTCCGGTGGCTGGACACATCTGGTGGAGCCTTGCAGTACTCACCAACTACATGTACCCAAATTATCATGGTATGTGCCATGCTACACAATATGATCCTGCGAAAACAGCTGCAGCAGGAACATCATAGGGCAGGGCCAAACAGCCCCCCACCATTGCCAAGGCCTGCACAGGCACAGCGTGACTTGGAGGAGGAACAACCTGAGCCTGCCCCAGTAGGCAGAAGGAGGCATGCCTAGTATGCCTTGGCCTTGGCAAAGAGGCAACGCATAGCACATACACTGGCTCAGTAGGAACCCTGGAAATGATACCTCTCTCTGACTCGCACATAAAATAAAAGGGATGCCTAACTTGACACTACCTGTTTCCAAACATGTATAGGGAGTGTAGTATGTGCATCCGACATAGGCAGCTCTGCAGCACCACCGGAGGCATGGTTGCCATGTTTTAAGCAATATAAAGCAGTGCTAAACAGCATTTACCAATATTTAGTATATGTAAACAAAATTGCCCGTGCCAACTAGCGCAATGTTGGGCAACGTTGAGCAATGTTGGGCAAGGTCGGGCAAAGTCGTGCAAAGTTGAGCAAAGACAGGTAAACATGCTCATATTAGCTTTACTGTCCCTTAAGCAGTCTGGTCTGCCCAGCATGAAAATAAAAAGCAGTGACAGGGCTCGAACCCAGGATACTGTGCACTATAGTCACAGTACTGAACCACTAAGCCATGATAGCAATGCAGTAGCACAGACACAGCAGGACAATTGTACAGTAATACAAACACAAAGAAATGCTGTAACATGCCCCTAAAGATGCATATGGGTAACCTCCCCCACAAGCCTATGCAGACAGAGAACATTAGGCCAGACGGTGTGATGTGGGTTGTGTAGGTTATGAAGCTGCAATCTAATATATGTGTCATTGGACGCTAAGAAGTGTAGTACAGTAGTATGCCTCAAGGCAGTACAATAGGCAACAGTACAGACTGAAATGGTGTACCGTACATAGCAGTGCAGGCATAGCAAATGTGTATAAGTGTCAGGTGAACCCCTCATCGTATGTACACCCACAGTAACAATCAAGTGTGCCCCTGGGTAGAAATGTACAAAGAATAGCTCTCCCCATGTATGTAGAAATGTTGATAAGTCTATGCAAAGTGTCTCATGGAAGCCCTGCAGGCACAGCATGATCCCTGTTGATCTATGACACAAAGGTGAGGCCTGCTGTAAAAATACAACTTGATTTTCCATACACATATAGTATAAATGTCTATACTGGGCGTGCTCACACACTCCAACAGATGTAGTGGATTTCATTCAGCATCACACAAAAAGGTCATACTGGGCATGCTCACACACTTAAAAAATGAAGCAAATGTCAGGCAACAACATACTGAAAGGTCATACTGGGCATGCTCACACACATGCCGAATACGGAGGTGATAATAAGGGATCTATGGATAAATGTGGATAGACATCTCTACTTCCAGAAACACATTCACAAAGTTGTCATAAAATCATGCTATGTGTTCACACAAACTGCCAAGGTCTGTGCATGTAGGTCAAAGAAGGTTCCCAATACTCATCAGTCATCAGACCCATCAGAGAGTACCACAACACACTTGCAATGAATCTGACTAGGCACGTTCAGCAGGCAGAAAGACCACTGAAGTACCCTAACAAAAGGATTACTGGCCTCAAACAGTTGCCCCATGCAACAAGACTGAATGTAACCCAATCTGTACTCTGTTGCATACTGCCTACTCAGGAGATCTCTGCCCAACAGACAGGTCCATGTCATGGCTACACTCTGAGTTACAGCTCAATGGCACTAAATATACAGACCCAACTGATATTGCCAACATCCTGGCAGATAGGATCAGTGTTAACTGTACCCCCCCCCCGTCTCACCCATGAAAGAGCACATCTCTATAATGGAAGACTGCAAAGTTGCTGTCATCATGGCTGCGCAGGTAAAAAACACTCTCCAAAGCCAGTATCCCAGCAGACATGGGACCAGATAACTTCACAGGCTGTGTTCCACACAAACCACAGAACGAACAGGCACCACACTGACATACCATGTGCAGTCATAGCCTCACCTCATGCTTTGTGCCTGTTAAATGGTGCACAGTGATGGTTATCCCACTACACAAGGGTGGAGACACCACGGACCCCAGGAACTAGCACCCCATTAGCCTGACGAGCCCGCTCTTCAAGGCCATGGAATGTATCATCATACAACATATAAAAAATTACATTTGTAATCCCCAAACCCTGGACCACAACCATGTTGGGTTTGTAAAATGCAGATCATGTCACCTAAACCTGATAGATGACATTGAACCGTCAACAAGGGTAAGGTGGTTCACACAACCTATGTTGATCCTGCACTGGCTTACAACACCACCGCACACTCTGGAAATATAGATAAACCCACTAAACTAGGTATAAATTGCTATGTCACAAGATGTGCTGCCAACAAGCTTACTGACAGAACACACACTGTGCAAGTAGCAGACTCCAAGTATGACTTTGGACCAGTGATGAGTGCAGTACCACAAGGTCCAGTCCTGGGTCTTGTCCTGTTTAGTATTTACTTTCCTGAAGTAAACTTCAACATGGAAGGTCTGTGGCTACTGAAGTTTCCAGAGGACTGCAAACTAGGAGCCATAATTGTAAACACTAAAGATGTGGACATCCTCCAAAAGGGCCTCACTGAGACAGATGGCTGTTGTCAAAGCCATGGGCTCTAGCTCAATGTCAAAAGGTGCATTGTCATCCCCTTTGTTAAAAACTCTGTAGCCAAGAACGACAACATAGGCGGTAGTATACTTAACACTGAAAATGTGTCAAGAGACCTTGGGTCACAGGTGGACACTGGACACAACTGTGATAATCACATCCCCACAGTAGTCAGAAAACCATGCTATGTGGCACACCTCATCAAAAAATGTATCTCATGCAGAATAGAAGAGGACATTGTTCCCCACTACTCATCACTCACTAGAACTATAATAGAGTACAACGTCACTTTTGCTATGTACCTCACAAGACAACTACAACAACTGTAAAGCCTGCAGCAATACCTCACAAAGAGCATTAGCAGCCTGAAATACATGCCATACACATACCATCTCAAAATGCTCCATCAGTACTCCCTTGCATATCGCCTACTCAGATGTGTTCACTGCCTAACGTACAAAGCTATGTCAAATGCAGAGCTGTTGGACATGCTCCATGTAAAACACTCACAATCCCTCTGACCTTCGGACCCAAAACCACAAGTGAAATACAAAAAGAAGGGGTGTACCCATTTACCTTATGGATGCCCACACCTTCAGGTTAGTGGCACAGCATGAGGCCTTGAAGATCATGCAAATGCAACTAACATTGGGCAAAGCTGCTCATCAGATTGTAGCCTGTTACAGATCACCTACCTTGTCACAGGAACCTCACTCAGTATTCCTGAGAACAGTGGAAAATATAAAGGTGCTATCAAACACCATTATATAAGGTGATTACAACTACCCAAACATTGAGTGGGAGAATTACTTGTGTACAACGTCCTTTGCCCAATGTTTCCTAGAGTTTAAAAGCTCTAACGCCCTGGAACAGCTGGTCACCATGCCCACTAGAGCTGACACCATACTGGACATGATCATCACCAACATGGGGTACCAGTGTTCCGCAACAGAGATAAAACCCTCGCTGGTAATATCAGATCATAAATTAATCACACTGGACATCCACATCCCCCCCAAGTCAATGAAACCACCGTGAAGACATTTTCAAAAGCAAACTGCACACGTCCCAAGACAAAAGTGGAAAGTTCCAAAGACCTCTTGCTATAGGAGAATGGTATACAATCTGCCAAATCAGTTGCAAGTGCATCCTATGAGCATCTACAGGGATGCATGGATCGAGACATTACAAATAAAACCAAGATGCACTCCACCAAAAATAAGAAAACAATCTGGTGGTCGTTGGCCATAAATAAGCTAGACAACAAAAGGAGGAAACTAACACCTGATAGAGCCAACTTCACTAAAGGAAAGGCATCACTGATCATCATTAGGAAGAAGCAATGATCGCTCATAAAATAATTCAAGGACACTTTCAAAAGACAAATTGCCAAGGACTGTAAGAATAACAACCACAAAGCCTGCGGTAGCTATACCAGACATGTAGGTGTCAACTTCCAAATATGCTGTCAGCTACTGACAAATGGCAAGGAATACACTGAACCAACTTTCATTGCCCAAATCCAGGGGGACAAGTTCAGTGTAAACTTCCCCCATCACCCCCAAAAGGGCCTGTGTCCATCACAGAAGGATGCAGAGCCCCAGACATCATGGACATGCAGGTAAAGACAGCCCTCTCCAAAGCCAAGAACACAGCATCAATGGGACTGGATGTTGTCCCAGGCTGCGTTTTACACTAGGCCCAAAAAGAACTACACCCTCACCTACATTCACTGCCCAGACTCAATCGTACCACAGGGCATGTACCCAAAGAATGGCATACACTAACAGTCATCCAGCTTCACAAAGGGGGTGCCACAACAGACCCTGGAAACCATTGCCCTATATGTCTAATCAGCCTGGTCTACAAAACTATTGAGCAAATAGTCATGGAACCCATAAACAGAGACATTGGGGCCCTCCAGACACTGGACTCTACACAACCTCACCTTGTTAAAGGCAGATCCTGCCTCTTAAACATAGTTGACTTACTTCAAACAGTTACCGAGGACATAGATGGAGGGGAAAGTAGTCCACACAGCCCACCTGGACCTCAATAAGGACTTTTTACACCATTCCCCACTCTGTCATCATGGACACGCTTACCAGCCTGAACATCAACAGCTATGTCACAGGATGTGTGGCCAAGTGGCTCTCAGATCAAACACACATGTTCAGAGTTGCAGGTGCCATATCCGACTCTAAGACAGTCACAAATGGCATCCCACAGGTCTTGGTCCTGGGACCCCACCTGTTTAGTAGACACTGCTCAGAGGTACAGGCAAGCACGGGAGGAGTATGGCTGAACAAGTTTGCAGATGACTGCTAACTGTGGTCCATAATCGGCTCTATGGCTGACACACACATCCTCCAGAAGGGGCTTACAGAGACAGATACCTGGAGTCAAAACAATGCCCCAAGAAGAATGCCAAAGAATGCATAGTCATCCCCTTTGGCTAAAACAAAGTGCAAACAAATTACCACATAGGTGGTACTCCAGTATGTATGGAGAAAGTCATGAAGGCCCTGGGGACACAGTTAGATAGTAAACTCTCCTTTGATTATCACATGGCCAAAGTGTTTAGACATTCCTTCTATGTAGCCCACCCAATGTCACCTAATGTAACTCACTTTGTCTAGTCTGATGATGTCACCATCCTACAAATATACCTGTGGAAAGTAGAACTCACAGTAATGTGTATAGCGCATCGTGTAAATGCTTACACCTGTAGTATCATAAACCAGTTAGGTAGGGGTTTGAATCCTGCACTTGACAAGTGTGTGTGTGTCTGTTTGTGTGTGATCTCCTTGGAGAGGAGCAACCTTTGTGGAGAGTACTCAAACACCTTAAAAGTGGTATACTAATCGTTGTCAGGTCTGATGATGTCACCATCCTACAAATATACCTGTGGAAAAGAGAACTCACAGTAATGTGTATAGCGCGCCGTGCAAATGTGTACTCCTGTAATATCATAAACCAGTTAGGTAGGGGTTTGAATCTTGCACTTGACAAGTGTGTGTGTGTGATCTCCTTGGAGAAGAGCAACATTTTTGGAGAGTTCTCAAACACCTTAAAAGTGGTATACTAATCTTTGTCAGGTCTGATGATGTCACCATCCTACAAATATACCTGTGGAAAAGAAAACTCACAGTAATGTGTATAGCGTGTCATGTTAATATATACTCCTCTCGTATCATGAAGTAGTTAGATAGGGGTTTGAATCCTGCACCTGGTGAGTGTGTGCTCTATGTGTGTGACACTGTCGGTCAATGGGTTGTGGGTTTTGCTTTTACTACTGTATGACATATCACTATGACACCAGTATGTGCATTGCACATGTGAGTTAGCTGTGTGGCAAATACATATACGTACATGTGACCTCAATTATTGCATGTGTGGGAACCCTGCTTTCTCCAAGAACACAGCTGTCATCTTTTCAAGAGTGTGCTGCTGCTTTCCAGACCTATGGTCACATCTGTATGCTTGTGACAAGGCCAGCCACTGCAGTGATCCCTGGCCTAGGTCAACTGTGTCACACACTCTCATTACGGTTTCTATAGAATTGTGTGAGTGAGGGTTTATGGCCGAGTTATATGTCAGACCTGTTCAAATGCAGCAGGGTCTATCAATGATGGCTATTCATTATAGGTGTACAACAACCTTTGTGGATATGCATGCAGACCCCTTATTGCTTATGTGATCCACCGAGGGATTTAAACATACCTTTGGAAATGTGATTATCAAAGGAGAAATGACGTACCACTTGGTTGCATGTACACATCGGTACCTGTTCTTCATGTTGGTGGCTACTACCTATGTGGTACTGTGGAGATACTATGTTCCGTAAAGGTGGATGACTATGCTTTGGTTGGCTTATAGCTTTACAGCATGGGTTTGACAACAGGGATCTGTCTGTGTGATACCCTTGTGGAGGATGTGTGTGTCATCTGGAGAATGCATAATAGGCCACAGTATGCATTACCACACGTGGATGGACATATCCCTACTGTGATTGCTTGTACCTAAGAGAGCTATATGCCAAACAGGAGTGGTCTCAGTAATGGGTGCAGGTGAATACCACTGGTTATTGGCATAGTATAGTACCTGAAGTGTCCAAATGTTACTGTGTGTCCTACATCTGTGTGTCAGTTGTCAAGACATCATCTAATGATTGGTTATGGTCAGACTGTTGAAGTTGTGTATACTACCAGAATGCAAAACAATGACAGATAGTAACAGTATCACCCACAGCACAGTGTCAAACCATGTCATACACACATGTGTAGTCAGGTTCCGAAATGTGTGTAGTACAATGCATACTGGCCACCAATCGAGACTATGGAGTGTTACTGTGTAATACAGGGCATGTCACCCTGCCCATGTGTCCACTATGCACGTACATGCAGACAGTGCACCTCCACCATGTTCACAAATGTACACCTGCAAATCTGTGCCACACACATCCCACACATACTGTCAACTCTCTAACACATGCTGCCAATACTACACACATCAGCCAAGTGGCACGTGGGCAAACAATACACTATTGGAATGCTTACATGCATCATGCCTGCTCAGTTACACCTTCAAGCATATCATTACACTCTACTGCTGACAACATGCTAACATTGCTATACTGCTATAAAGTCACCCTGTGCATCAGCACCATTGTAGCCTGTTCCTGCATCGATGTTACAGATGACAGTAAGTGGCACAGGATTCATCATATGCACAAGGTGTGTTGTTGGTTTGCCAGAGGTCTACAGTGAGCCATACAATCGACATGTATGTGTGTGTGTGTGTGTGTGTGTGTGTGTGTGTGTGTGTGTGTGTGTGTGTGTGTGTGTGAGGGCCAAGAGTACTGCTATGGGCCAATGTTGATGTAATGTGTGCGTGTATGTGGTAGCCCTAGGTGTCTTGTTTATGTGTGTGTGTGTGTGTGTGTGTGTGTGTGTGTGTGTGTGTGTGTGTGTGTGTGTGTCTGCATGCACACAGTTCCACCATGTGGCTGCCATATACGGGTATTTGTGGGACAGCCACAGACAGTACCTGCCAGGCTTTACAGATCACCATCTCTGGCCACGGATACGGTACCTGTGCCTGGCATGGGTGCTACAGACACTATCGGGTAGTAAGCCTGACTGGGTACTATCCCCACAGGTAGATGGATGTACACTGGACCCAGGTCCCTGCTGGGACTGTCCAGAGCCACGTGCATGTGGTCTTCTAAGACGGTCTATGGACAGTGCAACCCCAACATTGCTGGGGCTGGTACTGGCACTACAGGAGTGGCTGTGACTTGAGGGACATCCGCGGTGACTGCCAGCTGCTGATGTTGCTGGCATTCGTCCATGTCGACGACTCAACCGTCCCGCACTGTCCTGACATATGGACATGACATTGCAGAGGACATCTAATGTCTCACCCCAACGTCTATCAGTGACCACAGTGTAATGATGGATGGCACCTGCTAGGTCATGGATACTGTCGATTACAGTAGTGTTATGTGCCCTCTGTGCCCTTAGTCCCTGTATGGTGTACCATTCCATACGTGCCTGTGCCTCCATGACAGCCTGGAACATGCGTGAGGTTGTAAGACATGTGGCACGTCTGCCAGTGGCATGATGAGCAGCAGTGCTCTGACGAGAACCCCTAGACATCTGCCTATGTGGTACCCTTCCAGACATCTGGGTATGGCTGCTGTGTTGGGATGCATGTGCCATAGATACCACACTGTCCTGGCCAATGTCGGCTGTATGCTGTCCCTCAGCTAAGGGCATTGGTGATGGATGTATTGGCAGTATGACTGTGTGCATGGATGGGGTGGACACTTGTGTACTGTCGATTGTTGGCCCAACGACAGACCCTGGCAAACATGCCTGTGGCTCAACACACCTATTATCATTATCACTATCATGCTCAGTGACATTAGTTTCCCTGCTGCAGTGAACCAGCCCAAAATCAGCACCTGTGAGAGGGAGACAGGAAACACACTTTACGACCTGTACATGATGTCTGCACACATGCACACATGCACACATGAACACATGAACACATGCACACAAATACACTCCTCACTACAACAGACACAGACACACACACACACACACACACACACACACACACACACACACCACCAGCAATCAAGAACATACTCAATAGTGTGTGATGGTGAGGTACAGTATCACAAGCCAAACATTTATATCAAACGTGACAGCTTGCAGGACGTGTGTTGCTCAACAGCATGCAGTGTGAGTGTAGACAGCCCTTGCTAATAACAGTATACATGGCTTTGATGCATGTGTGTTTTGTTCAGTGATTGGTCTCACCATTGAACGCAATGTGTACATGGACATGACATTGCTGTGCAAGTATTAAAAGCTCTGCAATGTCCTGTACACCATCACTCACAGGTATACATACCATGGCTCGATGTGTATCAGTGTGTCACATAGATATCCATTTCTGATTATAGCATCTGTGTCTTTAGCAGATAATTGTGGACACAGGTTTAGCACATGCATGCTATGTATACACACAGGATGAGTGGTGCATGTATACCTGATGGAATACCATTGCTCAACATAGCCATTGTACAGTGGTTATGGTGAGTGTAGGACATATTGTGGACATGCCAGTGCCATCCGTGACATGGCATGCTGCCACACAACTGCAACATTAAGCATCACTCATACACAATGTGTGTCATGTGACCTATACACTCAATAGCATTACAAGACATGTGTGTCACGTTGTACAAATGGTGATTGCTATGCATATTGTGTATAGGTGCATATGTTTGCACACAAACAACATTGAGGTGCATAGCAATTAATGATATGTGTAGTACTGTGGCCACTGTAACTGGATGGGGTGTAGTACCATGAGACATCATCATGCAGCATCATGTGGTCACTCAAGGCTACTAATGTGTGCCAGACCGGCACATAGCATGCTGTACCTGAACTGCAGTACCATGGCTACATTCACCATTTCATGGCAAGTTGTTACATGGGTTCGTAAGGTGCCCAATAGGGGGCATTGCCTAATATGAATGTGTTATGTGTTGAAGAGTGTCACACAGCCACATGAGAGGCCCCTACCCCTCAGGTATATTATATGTGCTGTATGGATGACATTTGGGATACTGAAGTGTGAACTTACAGCGGGTGTCTGAATACGTCATATGTAGCATGTTAACATGTACTGCGTATGACACAGTTGTGTGGGTTGTTTGCATGTGTATCGACTCTGCCTATCCAATGTCCACTAGTATTGTTATAATTGTGTGGGATGCTCTGTGTACTGCATGTGTTTGAGTCAGCTACTCATGTTACTGAGATGTGCACAGTCTCAAAGCAAAATGCACAGCATGCATAATGCGCTGGTGTGTGACGTGTACATGGCCTACACCTCACCTATGACATGCACATTTAATTAGCAATATTAAATGTAGAACACACTCACCAACATGGGTCTGCTGCCTTGCTGTCACACCAGAGGGACCTACAAGGATATGAGACAGTTTGTCAGTGGCAACAACTGTGGCATTGCTACTGTGTGTTTGCAATCTTAAAGTAGTATGACTGTTGACAGTCACAGGCCTGCATATTATATTCTGAATCATTATTATTATTGCACAACACTAGGCACCAAATACGACTGTTGACAGTCACAGGCCTGCATATTATATTCTGAATCATTATTATTATTGCACAACACTAGGCACCAAATCTTGTAACTACATACTACACATCTCACTTAAGCATGATCTACCAATAGAGGTAACAGTAGTGTACAGCTATGCCATGTTACCTGCATGCTCCATGTCAACTTGCTGGGTGGGTACGGTCTCCATGATGATGCATGTTAGTTGTTGTTGTTGCTGTTGTTGGCCAGGAGCTACCTGGCTCAGGAGCAGCTCCTCCACTCTGGTAAGGGGGGGTGGATGGCTACCCCACCACCTGTGGCAAGCTGTTGTCTATGGATATCAGACGCATGCTGACGGACATGTCTAATTAAATCACTGCAGTGATGGCGTACCTGCTTATATATCCAGTTATGCATGCCTATGTCATTTACCCTATGGACAAGATCTTGCCACAGTGCAGTCCGCTCATGCTGGTCCTGGCTGGTTCTTGAGAAAAGCAGGGTGTAGTGCTGAACCATGGTGGATGTAATAACTTCCTCCTCTGCTGGGTTGTATGAGGGATTACGATGGTGGGCCATGACCCTGGAAGACAATGAAACAATATGGGTGAGCAAGTCAAGTGGCACACACCATTCTATAGTACAGATATCATTTAACTGCCATATATAACAACCTATTGGCTGTCAAAGGATACACACTTTCAATACCACATATCAGTGCTCAAGCCACAACTGCCTGACAGTGCCTGGCACACTCTATATATCAAACCATGTTTTGCACAGCTACAAAGATAAACCAGTATGTAAGACTATACAACAGTACATGGCACACTGTATGCGACACAATGCACCACCTAGACACAGGGGTTATATATCAAGCTAATGCATAACGTAACATGTAATCCATTGCAATGATTGTAAAGTCCAGTCACAGTATTACCAGTATACCACACTAGTCATTGATGGCAAACCCCTGCCTAACATATGTGCTCATTCATCAATATAGGTGGCATACTGCTGTACTAGACTATACATGTTGCTAGATACGCACCTATATCCTGTAACACACATTTGACCGAGGCCATGGTACAGGCATACACACACACACATCAGACATACATACCAGACACAAAGATATGCAACCCACATGACCTTTACCTATGTGCCATACAGTGCTGTGTGTCAGTAGTTACAAGACCTTATGCCTGAGGTATGTCATCTTTGAGGACTACGGGGAACAAACAAAACAGTGGTTCCAGGCCATGTGGACATACACCATACTGTGCTGTTTAGGCATACAGCTTCAGGTAGTACTACAGTTCATTCAGGGGTTGGATTCACCAGCAGTAACACTCAATAAGCATACATGTACTGCTGTAGCCTACAATGGGACACCCCAGTCGACACCAACATACTACGTCAGACCATCTGGCATACTGCTTTTTCTGCCTAGCAATAGCATACACATCTTTTGCTGGGATCACAAATAGGATACATAATACCATGACAGAAACAGTTTCCCACTTAGCTATCACACATATACAGAACTCTGACACATTCACCAACACAGTCAACCTCACAAAGCAATTATTGCAACAAGTACATATGCGTGTGTATCGGTTCATAGGTAGGTTATAGGCTATTGGCCCTAGGACCTATAGATGTCTAGCCATACGCTACCCTGGCCTTTGACACACAGGTAATTTCATTTCACATGCCCCTTTCAAGCAGAGCCACAGAGGTGATTCCCGGGGTGTATTTCCTATCTCAGATACAATCATCAGGTTTATATATGATGACTGCTAATTAGGAGCTTTGTTTGCTATTGATAGGTGGTTTGCTCCAGAGTATGGGATGTCTCTGAGATAGGGCTCTATCCCTCCAGCATGTGCTGTTTATTGAGGTGACAAGGTTTAGGTCCCTAGAGCGTGTTGTTCATAGGGATTGTGATCTGTTTATGTGGAGCATGTCCAACAGCTCTGGGCTTCACATAGCTTTGCATGTTAGGCAGTGGTCGCCTCTGGGTAGACGGTATGCGACACAGTCTAGCTGTGGTTTTGTGAGACGGTCTGCATAGGGCATCTATTTGAGGCCACTATTACTCTTTGTGAGGTATGTCTGTGTCCTTTCCAGTTGCTGTAGATGCCTTGTAAGGTACATACCACATGGGGCATTGTACTCTATAATGGGTTTTATGTGTGTGGAGTAGAGGGAAACACTGACCTATATTTCCCTGGATGACACACCTTTTGTGATGACGTGTGCCACGTAGACAGATTACATGACTAGTGTGGCACTGTAACTATCAAAGGGGAGGCTACTGTCCACCTGTGTCCCATGGTCTCTTATCACACCTTCGGTGTTAAGTAGACTACCATCTATGTGGTAGTTAATGGGTACTGAGTTTTTGCAAGGAGGGATGCCAATGCAGTGTCAACATTGAGCTTGAGTCCATGGCTTTGTCACCAGGCATCTATTGCAGTAAATATGCCCCTGTCTCTCTCTCTCTCTCTCTCTCTATATATATATATATATATATATATATATATATATATATATATACACACATACATATAAACATCCATTGGTGTACATATAGATATACATATAGGCACATATACAGTCCACCTTTCATGGTGGGAATATCAAGTATGGGAAGGTTGTGAGGTATACAGTTATGTCATGATATTGCACAGTGTTGTGCGGAATGCATTGAAGGTGTTCTCAGCCCATGTAGCTTTAGTAGGCCTCACTGGCTGCAACACTGCAAACCTGACAAATCATACCCACAGCATTCAACCACACATGTCATATACCAGCATTGTATGCTGTCTGGTTTGCCACACACTACAACCTACATAGAAATATGCACATAACAACCTTCAACAATATATATATATATATATATATATATATATATATATATATATATATGTATATATATATATATATATATATATATATATATATATATCCACCTTTCACAAACAGTTGCAGTATGTCCCTTGCTCTATGCACATGTACAGATGCTAATATATCTGACACAGACAGATCTCTCCGTATGTGTGTGCCATACACACACAAGGACCACACTGTTGTAAGTCCATGTACCTCATGGCTGACCTGTTGGGCCTTGCTGCAACATGAACAGGGTCACATGTGAGCACACAGTAATATTAGAGGGCGTATATATAGCTGCAAATGCTAAATTACCATACTAGCCTGGTACAGCTGTTGCCAATGCTAAGCTACACATTAATATGACTATCATACATTTGTTACTCTGTCACATCCATGTTTACATAACTGTATGTGCTACTCCCCCAAACAGACATTGTACACACTACTGTACAGAAGACAGATAACATGGATCAGATGTTTGACATTTAATGCTGAACTACATATGTCACAGACATATCCCTCTGCACACAGCTGCACACTGATTTCTCCATGGCAGTAGTTATGCAGGGCATCTGTGCATAGATACGTACTGCTGCCACATATAGATGATTCAAACTATGTAGAGTACTCTTCAAAAACATCTACTACATGCCAGTAAATACATATCTGTTACATACCTTCCTTTGTATGTGTTTGTAGTAGCCTGTTCCGTGTGTTTTGTACACTTGGTTTTGTTTATATATATTTTTTTCTAAATATTTTTTTTTCAATATATTATATTTTTCAATATATTATATTTTTACTATATATATTTTTTTCAGTGAATATTTATTTGCTATATATAGTTTATTTGCAATATATATTTTTTTCAATATATTTTTTTTCAATATATTTTTTATTTCAATATATTTTCTTTTTTCAATATATTTTTGTTTTCAATATATATTTTTTTCAGTATATATATTTTTTCAATATATTTTTTTCAATATATATATTTTTCAAGATATATTTTTTTCAATATAGTTTTTTTTTTTTCAATATATATATTTTTTTAAAATATATTTTCTGTTATATCTTTTTTGTTTCCTGTTGCTGTTGCTGTGGTCTGTGTCTCTCTGTGTCAACTCTCTCTCTCTCTTTCTCCCCCTCTCTCCGTTCCTGCAATGAAATGATGCATGTGTGGGCAGCTAGTACAGCCTGCTTTTATAGGTATCTGCACATGTGCATGTTATGGCCTCTGTACCAATTGTTGGCCACCATTTGGCAATTGCATGCAGCCTGCTTTGTGGTACTTGTAGTACTCACTATCATAGCAACCAAATGCTATAAATTGCTAGGTCAGGTAGGCGTAGCCCTTCAGCTTTCCAAAGTGGGAACCATGCTTGTTTGCTGTGGACACCGTTGTGTAAGTCAGAAGGTTGGTGTACTTCTTGTATCTGATGCTAGGGGTGTAGCTAGTGATTTGAATGTTGTACTCAGACCTGAATGTTGCCACTTCCAGTACACAGTTGTCAGTGTAGAATTGTACTCACCCCTACAAATGCTAACACAAGATACATGGGAGTATGTAGTTTATTTTCTACTTATGCAATTAGCTGCCATACATACGTAGTTATTGAGATGTTTCCATTTGGCACATGAACTGTTTGTGAACTGCTATACTGTGGATATTAATGTACTCACTTCTGCACAGTTTGTGTTTTTTTTGGTTGACATTAGCACAGGATGCTCATGATAACTGGACAATTCCAGTACTGAGTATTCCTACCTACATCCTTGCTGGACCTTGAACACACAGGTATTTTGTACATTTTTGTGTGGGGGTTGTAAAGTGCTGCTGTAACATTATTTACTGCTAAAATGGCTGGTTCTGTTATCACAGTCATGTAATGCTATTCCACAACAACTGCTGGTAAAGTTCCACAGAACAGGTTTTGTGTTATGGCATTCCTATCTTACCTTTACATTCACTCATTCTGATGCATGATATATATATTTCAGCAACAGCCTGCTGTATATCTACTGTGGCTTAGTAGTACTTCATGCAGTCTAGTGTGTCCAAAGCCTGGGGTACGAGACTGACATTGGTGTTTTATTTTGCTGCTGAGCAGAACAAGGCCCCTCACATGCAGGGTGACTAAGGCACTTTTAAGCAGTTGTAAGCAGATTTGCGTGACACTTAACAACACTTAGCTAAGCGCACACAGGCGCACTCTCGCACAAACCCGCTAACTACTGCTTAAAAGTGCTTACTCCCGCTAACCCTCGCACTCATTTCTTTGAAAGAAAAGAAAATGGGGCGATAGGAAAGTGGTAAAAAAGGGGCACAAAGAGGGAAAGACAGTAGGGATAACAGCTCGGGATGTGCAGGACGGGTGTAGGGAAGGTCCATAGCTGCCCATTTCTTTAAAAGTAAGAGCTGTGCATATACTAGTAATTTGAAGGGAAATTTGAAACCTTCCATCCCTGGGAGAGGGGTGAGGACAGCAAAGTACTGCCAATTAAATTTCAGTTTATGTGTCCAGCGTACATGTGTGCAAAATGGGCAGCTATGTATGGGGCGTAATTTTTTTGTGGGAGCAGATTGCCCATTTTATTTTCAGGTGAGAGTGGAATGTGGGGTAGGGGAAGTAGGTATATTTTGGGAGGTAGGTTGGGGAGGTAAACAAGAAGCATACAGGGGTGGAGTATGACACATGGGGTGGGTGAACACCATTGACGGGGAAGGGTGTTTGGAAATCACAAGCCCATGAGCCCACAGATGGCAACAGTGGAACTGAGATCCCCACACATGGGCAGTCACCACTGCACCTTCACAGCCCGGAGGGTGGCTGTGCTGGGGGCTGCATAGGAGGGGCAGGCTCATCCATGAGTTGTGCCCCTCTTGCCTCGAGCTGGCATAGAGGATCAGCAACTGAACGTTCGATCTCCCTACGCACCACAGCCCGGACCGTTCGGAGGGTGATAGGTGGCCCTCCTCCGGCCACGCTTGCAGCAGGGGGATGAGCCCCATCCCCTGCAGTGCTTCCACCCAAAGGTGGCACAGGACCAATGGAGGAGGAGGTCCCGGGCTGGGCACCGGAACTGCTGGTGCCAGGTGCCATCACCAGCTGAGGTGGGACAGGTGGGTCTGCTGGAACCGGCCTTCCCATACGTTCTATGTTTAGGAGGATTTAATGACAATATGGATTTAGTAATAGCCAACAGCATTCCAATTTAGTTGTAACAGCATACAGTAGTATTCCCATTAACCCAACACACCAGAGTTCCAACAGTTGAACAGCAAGCATAACACATGCATATATAGAAAAACAGTGGACATTCCAACAGCATGCAGGATTGATTGGTGGCAACAGGCCACCAAGATTGTGGTATCTGAACAGGGCACATGCATTGAAGTAAATGCAGATATTTATAAACCAATAGGACATGTGTCCCAACAAATGTTATGAGATTAGACATACCCATTGAGGTGTGGAATTACATTGTTTATGCACATACAGTAGGGTGTAAAAAGATACCTCCATTAACAACTTATATATACTTATAGTTTACACTACATTCCTATTGACTGCAGTTATATATCCCCTACATGTATTATTACACTAGACAATGTCCATTAAATTGTGAAATGGGTTTTGCTAGTTTTTGATATACCTGACCTGTATCTGACATACAAACTATCCTGGATGAAGATGTTACTGCTACATATTTATATATTTCATTTATATTTATATATCTACATATCTGGATGTGTTCAGGTGACATTATCAGGTGTATGTTAACAGCCCCCTACATTTCTAGCAGCACGCTGACATTTCTGGGGAACACAATAACAACCTACTCATGTGCCAGATTAACCTGTACATGCCAGCCATGAACCGACAGTTGAGGACTGTATATATGCTTAACAGCTACTGGCACTCCCTTCATCCACTTTATATGGGCCTAGCCATGTGTGGGTTGACTGCGCTTAATACAACAGTACTATTTCTATAATGCAAGGGTACAATAACATATCGAAGAAAGTGACATGGACACATTCCAGGAATTATACCTTTATTAATTACATTACACACTTTTCTAGTGGCTCTCTCATTCATTTGATATATCAGTGCATGCAGAGGTCTTTTATTCAAGACATATTATACCTTTATTAATGGGTTACAACACCTTTTCACGCTCTCACTTATTTTATATAACAATACATGCAGAGAAGTTATTCAACACTTATTATACCTTTATTAATGGGTTACAACACTCTTTTTCAGGTTCTCTCACTTCTTTTATATGACCACACATGCAGAATAATTACTAACCTGCCTGGTGGCGCAGCCTTAGCAGCCTATCTGCATAGGCTTGGTGATTCGCAGCACGGACACCTGCAGCTGTGAAGTAAATGAAGGGATATTGAGACATACCTATCCATAATATAGACTACAATAGCAATTCTTACATACTTCATTCCATGGCTACATACTCAGTAGTGGAGCATTTTCCATTCCACGGGTGTCCTGTATCTACTGGTTCAGTTGGTCCTCCTTGCATCTCTTCAGGTCTGAGTAGTGGTGTATGACCTGCTCACCAGTTCGAGGGACGCCTGTGGCACTGGTGAGATCATGTGCTAAATGGTTCCAGGCTTCTGCTTTGTACTCAGTGCCCTGAAACTGGCCCTGCAGGAGTATTGCATCATGATGATGGATGAGGAGCCAAACCATAACTTTTGACTCCTCAATGCCCCACTGTTGCGCTCGAAAATGAGAGCGCTCTCCAACACTGGCCATACTGTCTGCAGATGGGAGCTACAACCATTTATGGCAATTATTCCCGCCTATGGAGCTTAAATATGCCTCATTTCCTGCACTTATTTGTGATTGGCCAGTTTTGAAAAATCTCAGCTAAGAGTAAACATGCTTAGCAATGGGTAAACTTCCATTGATATATATGAGTGTGTTGGAAATACATCCATATTTAAAGCTGTCATGACTTAGTGGTTTAGTACTGTGATTATGGTGCACAGTATCCCGGGTTCGAGGCCTGTCATTGCTTTTTATTTTACTACTGGCCAGACCGGATAGGAGGTGTGGCTGTGTTTAGCCAACTTTGCTCAACTTTGCCCAACGTTGCTCGACATTGCTCTACGTTGCACTATGCTGCCCGACATTGCCCGATGTTGCCCAATGGTGCGCTAGTTAGCACGGTGCGCAGCTCCGCACAAAACTATTGCGCTAGTTAAAGCAGTGCTAAGCTATGAGCAGTTGCTCTACGCTGCCCAACATTGCCCAACGTTGTGCTAGTTAGCGCGGTGCGCAGCTCTGCACAAACATGTTATGTTTGCGCTAGTTAGTGTGATGCGCAGCTCCACGCTAACATGTTATGTTTGCGTTAGTTGGCGCGATGCGCAGCTCCACGCAAAACTATTGCACTAGTTAAAGCAGTGCTAAGCTATGAGCAATTATACTTTACTGTGCTTAATACTAATAAACTTTGTTTAGCAGTGCTTCACATTGCTTAAGATACGTTACTTATGCATTTATCAGTATACATGACCATTCCACCTTCTTATATATATACATATATATATATATATATATATATATATATATATATATATATATATATATATATATAATATCCTTCACTACCACATAGGCCATTTCAATGCATTTTACTGTAATTTAAATGGTAAATGTCAGGAATTCTTTTTATGCACACATTTCCTACAGAAAATAGGAAGGGGAGTGGCGGGACTCGAACCGGGAATGCCTCCTTTTTGTGCGAGGGCTCTACCACTATGCTATTGCTATTTGTCTTAATTTGCATATCAGTAGTTTATTTTCCTCTTTGATGTCTACACTGCTAACTGTAGCTAAGCAATGGGCAAACCCACGCATACACACGCAAATACGGGCAGCTATATCGGGAATAATTAAAAAAAAAGGAAAGCTTTACATTTTAAACTTGTACAGGGATTTAGAATGTGGGGGAGTGTAGTGTTGGGTATGTAGACATTTGAGCGGAATCGCTCATTTCAGTTGACATTTGCAGTTTAGGCACTTGCAGGGGTGTGGATATTTGGACTGCTCGGCAGTCTGACACGCTCCCTGCACTCGTGCTTGCTCCGTGTTAGCCTTAGAGTTGAGTCAGCACGCACTCATGAATATGCATGATGTGCTGACATCATACTCTTAACCTGCAGTTTCCATGTAAGACTTAGTTAGTCTTACACGGAGGATTAGTGAATCCCGGCCATATTCATTTATTGCACAATAGAACTTTTGTGTTTGTGATTTCTGGTACTCCAACAAATTTTCCAAAGTGCCCATTTATCCTCAAGAACATGTGTAGACTTTGGCAGAAGAACTACTTTACATCACAATACAATACAAGACACATAAATCTCTCTTACAAAACAATTTAAACTTTAAATGTAGATGAATACTCAGATGCTTACTTTATTAGTACAATAGAACACTCAAGGCTGACTGCATGGCACAAATATATTAGTAAACATCAAAGGGCTACAAGGCAATGTTTAGACTGTATATCAACATCTGTCCTATACATATATCCTGTGCTTTTTCTTACAGGTATATACTTAGGATCATCGGCAGTTAGTAGGCTATTGGTCCTGAGGTCCTTATAAACATAGCCAAGAGTTTAGCCCATGTTTAGACAAATCAGCACCCAATGCCCCTGTCCATCATGTTGTCAAAGATATACCTCAACATGCCCAAAGACACTTAGAAAAGAAGAACACCTAGCACCAAATATACAGTCATACTCAATGAAGCCCCAAACACTAAGCCCCTAAGGCAAGCAAACACACTTCCCAGGGCTCTTATCACAGGGGACTCCAGTTTAATACATACTGATGCTCCTCTAACTAGGGTGAACAAGGAGAAGATAACAGTTAGTTGCCAAGCTGGAGCCAGGACCTGCCAAATCACACATGCACTCAAGTCATTACACCACAGGTACCAGTATGATTCCATCATAGTCCATGTAGGTGTAAATAACCAGAGATGTACCTCCCTGGGTGTCTATATTAGAACACTGACTTTTTAAAACGTTGAATGTTCTAATATTGACCCCTATTCAGCAAATACTGATAATATCGAGCATGCAGAACAGCAAATTTTTTCCTGAGGAAAAAATTTGCTGTTCCAACACACATACACACAACACAAGCACACCAAACAAACAGCAATCCACACACATACACCTAAAATCCTACATCTAACCCTAAACTAAACTGTACATACACCACTAGCTATCCACTTACCTTAACCCAAACCCTAACCCTAAGGTCTGTCACTATCACACACTCACCTCACCCGCGCCCTAACCCTAACTTACCTACTCCGCCCTAACCCTCACGTACACACAATCGCACACTTACCTGATCCTGACCCGTAATTTTCCACCACAGTGCTGGAAATAGTGAAGCCAGAGGAACGGCCAACCAAATTCCTTCCCTAGGAAGACATTTGATGTGCTGCAGCTTCACTATTTTCAGCGTTTGCTGAATAGGGATCGATATTAGGACATTCGAAGTTGTGAAACTTTGATGTTCTAATATAGACCCCCTCCCTGGCCTATGTGAAGAGAGACATTATGGAGCATTCAGACCATGTGCCAGGATGGTTCAATAAGCAGCATATTGCCATCACTGAGGATGATGTCCCAATATGAGTGAAAAATGATTGATTTCAACAATTGGCTATCTTTCTGCTGTCATTCTAAGGGGATCAAATATTTATCAGCTTGGGATGACACAGTTAACAAACCACATTGTCATACCAAGGATGGGCTGCCCCTGTCACTTCCAGGCTTTTCAGTACTGGCAAAACGTTTATCCACCCCCATACTGCCTTTTTTTAGGCAATTCCAAATTGACAAACCTACCAACATAACCAAATCAACTTAATTGAACCTCAAGGTATTACTGCTCAATCCAGGAGCCTAAATAAAAAAAAAACTGCAATCCCTCAAAGACCTCTTCACATTTGAGAATATAGATTTCTCTGTAGTTATGAAAACATGTCTTAAAGCAACTGAGAGTACCTCAGATGTGCAAGGTTTTAGTGCTTTCCACATTTTTTTCACCAGCAGCTGCACAGACAAGGGTTAAAGGTGGAAATGTCTCAATATACATCAGTAACAAGCACAGTTTTAGGTTAGTCAAGCAGGATGACATACTGGAGTTACTCAACATGCAGATCTCCATAGACAAAATCCTGCACTATATCCTAGCTACCTATAGGTCATCCTCCATGTCCAAAGGAGCTCACAATACATACTTGGACCTACTGGAGACATGTACCATCCAATGCAATACCCTACTCATGGGACACTTTAATTACCCCAGTATAGACTGGAAATCTTACACAGCCTCAAATAAACAGACATAGAGATTCCTAGACTTTGTAAATACAAAGACCCTTGACCAAATAGTGAAAATGCCTACTAATGGCTTCAACATATTGGACCTCATATTCAAAAATATGCAAGGATGTTGCACCACCTCATGATTTGCCCTCCCTAATAAGGTCCAACCATAAAGCCATCGCCTTCAAAATCAAAATCAACTCTGTACACCAGGTAATACCATAAATAGGAATTATTCCAAACACCAGAGTTTCAGTCACAGGAAATATTAAAAATGACACTGATGGATAGAGTCACACATATACAGAAAAACAGTACTTGTGAAGTTGCTCTATCTTGCCGATCATTCTTACAGATGGGGTTCGGAGCCAATCCTCGGCTCTGAGTCGGCCTGCTACAAAGCTCGAGGTGTTCAGATAGATCAAGGCCAAGTCCCTATCCCATGATGCACCTAGAGTTACCTCAGTTCTAGTTTGCCGCTGCAATAAATTGGAGGTTCTCGCTAGCTTGGGCCAGTAAAACCTTTTTTTCTTGCAAATATATTATCTTACTGATAAAAATTTATCTTTAGATGCTTAGATTAGCTTATTTTGTAGTTTCCCTTCCCTTGGTGTGCCTTTTTTTCTAAACTTTTAATAGCTCTCTTGGCCTCATTTTATTTTAGGCCTTGTTAAAATGTTTTATAGTACTTTAGATTGTAGTGTGTGCTTAGAATAGTGACTTTCTGTCACACCTTGTTATATTCAGTCCTTAGAGTTTTGAATAGTGACTTTCTCAGCTTAGGTATAATTAGTCTTAGAGTTTAGATAAACAGTTTAGAGTGTGTGTAATACTAGTTTATAGTGTATTTGTGTGCCTTTGTATAGTGACTTTCCTGTCACAACTTTGATATATTTACTCTTTAGGCAGTAGATAAATAGTATAGTGCTTGTATGTGCTGATTACTATTTTAGCCCATAGTTTTAAAAGGGCTTGTTTGGTATTTCTTGTTTGGGTGTGTCTAGTTTTTTACAGCACTCTATTGACATTGTGTATTACAGTATGACTGGCCATGAGAAAGATAAACACCCTAAATCAGGGTTTAAGAAATGTCCTAAATGTGGGCAAAAAATGTCTGTTACTGACAGTCATGTGAATTGGGTTTATTGTTTGGGAGCATTGCATCTCCAGGAAAGCTGCTCCATCTGTCATTCTTTCTCTTCTAGGGTTCACCAGGAGAGAAAGCAAAAGTTAATTGACAGATATTTAATTAAACCTTCCTTTCAAGAAGCTTTGAGTGACCAGGACGAGTCCAGCAAATCTTCAAAGTCTTCTAAGGCTTCTACTTCTTCTGAGGTAAAGAAATCAAAAAAAATCTTCGACATCGGGGGGTTCAAAGATGGCTGCCATTCTGTGAACACTACTAATCTACAGCTCTCCATACAATCAGAGGAAAATCTAACCCTGAGGATATATATATAACGTTCTTTTTTACAGCAAATCTAAGGAAAAACAACTATAACTTCAACCAGATATCATACAGGTGGTGATCATAACTGAAAAACGAACTAATCAGACAGGATTATAACATAGAGAGTCTCAAACAAAGGAACCGTGTGCTCAGGAATATTGGCCTATCTACACTGATCTTACCATCAAGTTTCTTTGTTGATCTATGATGTCGAAAGAAGGAAAACATAAGGACACAACAACTTCAAAAACTAAACTTTCTGTACTTCCTTCACCGGAGAAAGATTTAAATTTGAAAAGACAGAAAATCACAAATCAACAGGAGCATTTAAAACTAGGGAATAAAAATAAACCGGAGCAAATGGCAAACATGGAGGATATTAAAACAGCTCTACTTCCCATGCAAGAAGCAATAAAAGAACTATCTAATCAAGTGCAATCATTTGGAATTTCTTGCAGTCAAATTCTGGAAAGAATGGATAAAAATGATGCAAGAATTACTGAGAATGAAGATAAAATAGCACTGCTAGCCAAAAAATCTGAAGCACATGAGCAGGACATTCATTCTATGCAAGCTAAAATCATTGACCTAGAGGCAAGGTCTAGGAGAAACAATATAATCATCAGAGGAATCTGTACAATACAATGATTTAATTCCATCAATCATGCAAATATTCACATCATTATTCAGTGACTCGGTAACTGCACAACAAATAACAATAGAGTGAGCCCACAGAGCCCTGAGGGAATCACAAGCTTCTAACATACCAAGACCTGTTTATGCTAAAATTCTTAACTTTCAAGATATCAATAAGATATTACTAACTGTTAAAAAAAATGGGGGCTCTATTATGTGGCAAAACAACAGAATTTCTTTGGCTCAGGACCTGCCTTTGCAGATTAGGCAAGCCAGACAGCTATTATCTCCCTATTGCAAGTTTTTTATTGAAAAACAAATAAAATTCCAAATGAAATACCCAAATACATTAATATTTACATTAAATGGGACTAGACATTCAGTTACAACAAAAAAAGAAGCAAAAATGACTTTTCTGGCGATTTTTAAAAGCTTACCTGCTTCAGAGACCTAGAGTGAACTTCCAATGGGCCTGGCAGGGCATCCGAGGTTGGATCCACATTGTACTGCATGTCGAGGTCTTATCTTTGCTTTGTTTGTCCTTTTATTGCTCTAGGCCATTTTCTACAACAGGTACGATCTTCTTTCGGTGTTATTTACTCGCGCTGTGGCATTTCCGAAGTTTTACTGCCTCCACGATGTCGAAATGTCCCATGAATAGAGCTGAAATGGTTTTGCTGCTTCAGAGGGCGTATTATTGATGTGGCACTTCCGGAAGTCCGTCGGGATAAAGGGTCCCCCTTCGCGAAGCTGTCAGTCACTCTGGAGTGTCGCAAATTCAACAAAGAGGCTCCAGGACTGTTAAAATGTGAAAATTATTTATAATAAACATCTTTAGTACAGGTAATACCTTAATACACACAACAGTAGCCCCTTATTATTCCCAGTGTTTAGTAAACACCAAGTTAAATACGTAACTTGTTCAAACATACAAATGGCATAACTATACATATAAAACAGATCTGAGATTGCAAGACTTTTAGTAATGAGGGGTTAGGGAACTAATTATATTAATCTACCAAGGTGTTATCACATATTTTATTTTAACCAGTATACATATATATTTTACACATATAGGTTTAATCTCCCTTATATATAATCCTTGCTATTGACCTTGTTATAGGAATATATCTTAAATGTACTACTTAATAGTGGGCTTATATTTTGGGATGTTTGGCAATTCCCTGTGGTAACATTTCTACCTTATTAGTAGATTAAAGTATAAAGGTAAACTTAAAATTGCTAGATGTTAAAACAGGCATATAGATATTTGATAAAATGTTTCATTCGTATAGCTGATATTAAGTTTAAAAACACCTTCTGAAGAGTTACTTATTCAGGTTTAGGATAACTGTCAGGACCATTCAGCCTATCTTACTAAATATTTAAATGTTTGTCTATTTGCACTACTTCAAATTTACTAAAATTGCTAAGATTTTTTTTACAGGTGGTAGAAAGTTTTTCCTAATGTGAACTAAGTTGTTTAGTGTCAAATATCTGATGTTAAAAAAAAAAAAAATAATAATAATCCTTGTTTTCCCACCTCTCCTCGACTGGTTTAGACCAGTTTACAGGCTTTGCTGTATTCTGGGCTGTGGTGTGGTTCCTGTGTTGTCCATTACCTTACTTGGATAAGAAGGAAGTTTCTTTGCTCACCAGTGGGAGTGGGGAGCCTTGAGCAGCCTATCTGTCCCTGAAGGAAGTGACCTCAGCACAAGAGCTGTAGTAATTGGTTATTTTGGACCATTTCTAGCTCTTTTCAAGTTCCCTGTTTAAAATCCGCATTAGCGCGGCTTTGCGCGATTGTGCGCATAGCGCAGCACCAGTTAAACAGGGTTAAACTTTTCCTGGCTCCGCCAAGTCTGCTCTTCAAATTTTCCCTTAGAAAGCTCTACTCTTAGAATAACCAGTCTACTCGTTATATTATAAGCATAGCACTTGTTCTCTAAGCTACTCTTCTAAGCAAGCATTCTCAAACTCAAGTAGCACTACATCCACCTACCACCCCAACCACTTCCCTTAAAGGCACAGCACTCTCTTATAATATTCTAGCATGTCGAGTGGTAGATTGCTAGCATCTTCTCCTGCTCAGCTGGTTAATCTGGGAATCTTGAGACAATGTTATAATTGTCTCATGTACACAGACAACCCTCTCCTCCTCCCAACAAACACAAACACAAATACATGTGAGAGATGCAACTATATAGCCAAACTGGATGCTGAACTCTCTCAACTCAGGACTGGCAAGACCAGACAGGAGGAGAAGGTAACCACAAACACAACAAACCCAGTCACACATAGACCTACCCCAACTGCAAATCAAGCACATAATAACACAAAAACATACTCGGAGGCTCTATTAAAAAACTTACCAAAACAACAGAGGCTCCCAAAGCAGACACCCAAAAATCCACCACCTCAAAACATAACACATGCAACACATACTTCAATAAATCGGTGTGTCAATAAATCACAGCCCTTAAGGCCAAACACTACGCCTGATACACTAGTGATAGGTGACTCTATAGTCAGACACACTGACGTCCCACTTACCAGGCTGAGAAAGGAGAGGGTAACGGTAAGCTGCCTAATGGGGGCTAGGATCTGCCATATAACACATGCACTCAGGTCACTCAAAAGCACGTACAAATATGACTCCGTCATTGTCCATGCCGGCGTGAATGACCTGAGATGTACCTCCTTGGACTACATGAAAAGAGACATTGAGGAGCTCTTTGATTATGTAGCCCAGGCTGGTATGACCCTGACCCTGAGCAGCATCCTGCCCTCACCAAGAATGATGCCACAATACAAAGACAAGATGATCAGCTTTAATAATTGGCTCAATTACTGGTGTCATTCTAGGGGGATCCAATGTCTGTCTGCTTGGGATGACATGCTGGACAAGCCACGCTTCTTCACAAGGGACGGCTTGCACCTGTCACCACTGGGCTTCCGGATATTGGCTAAGGCTCTTGCCACCCCCATAGTGCCTTCTTTAGGCAAGGCTCAAAAGATGAACCCACCTCCTTAGAAAACAAAAATGTAAAAAAATTAAGGGTAATGCTGCTCAATGCCAGAAGTCTAAATCTCAAGATGCAGGCTCTCGAAGCACTCCTCAGTATGGAGAACATCGATGTCTGCGCTGTAACCGAGACCTGGTTCAAGGCTCCTGAGAGCACCCCAGTGCTACCAGGCTTTACCTCGTATCATGCTTTTCGGCCCCAAAACCCAGGCCGAACCACAAAGGGAGGGGGAGTGTCCATATTCATCAAGGATACCCACACCTCTAGGTTAGTGACAACTCATGAAGCATCGGAGATCATCCAGGTGCAGCTAACCATAGGCAAAACTGCTATGCAACTTGTTGCATGTTACAGACCACCTTCCCAATCTCAAGAACCCCACTCAGCCTTCCTGAAGACATTGGAATATATGAATGTCTCACCAAATACCATCATATTGGGAGACTTCAACTACCCTAACATAGACTGGGTGCACTATTCTAGCCCTAACACCCTAGCCCGAAGGATCCTGGAATTCATAAACTCAAATGCAATGGAACAGCTAGTCACCTCTCCCACAAGGGGGGATAATATACTAGACCTGATCATCACAAACATGGGGACAAAATGCTCCACACCGGAAGTATTGCCCTCACTGGTGAGATCTGACCACAAACTAATCACCCTGGATATACATTTACCACCTCCACCCCCAACACAAAAGACTACAGTGAGAAACTTCTCAAAAGCCGACTTTACACTTCTCAAGACTGAGACGGTATCATTTAAGCCCTCAGGGCCAATGGAAACCACATCCCACAATGCTGAATCCTACACAAATTCTTTCTACGGACATCTCCAAGAATGCATGGATCGTGCAATCCCAAATAAAACCAAGACCCTCTCCACCAAAGGAAAGCATCCTGTCTGGTGTAGCCCAGCCATAAACAAATTGTATAACAAAAGAAGGAAGCTACTGCAAGACAGAGCAAAA
This sequence comes from Protopterus annectens, assembly GCF_019279795.1. Lineage (NCBI taxonomy): Eukaryota > Metazoa > Chordata > Ceratodontiformes > Protopteridae > Protopterus > Protopterus annectens. The sequence continues at coordinate 298,215,006 of NC_056729.1, forward strand.
TCCCATAAAGGGAAGGCATCTCTGATCAGCACTAGTAGAAAGCTACGTTCTCTCATTAAAATATCCAAGGCCAACTTTGAGAGAAAAATCGCCAAGGACACTAAAGATAACCACAAGGCATTCTTCAGTTATGTTAAAAACCTGGGTGGAAACACTCAGATATGCTCAGAATTAGTACACAACGACAAAAAATTTACCGAACCCACAGATATTGCCAACATTCTGGCAGACAGGTTCAGTGCAAATTTCTCCCCTCCCTCACTTCCAAAAGAAGAAATACTCATCCCAGCTGAATGTAACCTCCCTGTCATCTCTGATGTCCAGGTAAGAAACGCCCTCAACAAAGCAAAAAACACAGCATCTATGGGACCTGATGGTATCCCCGGCTGCGTGATACGTGAACTCCAAGAGGAGCTAAACCCGCATATAAAAATGTTATTTAACCTTAGCCTTACTACAGGATATGTACCTGAACACTGGCGTACAGCAACAGTGGTACCACTCCACAAGGGAGGCTCCACTACAGACCCTGGGAACTACCGCCTCATAAGCTTGACCAGCCTGGTTTGCAAAGCTATGGAAAGAATTATTATGGAACTCATAAACAACAACATTGGGGACCTACAGACACTTGATCCCACCCAGTTTGGCTTTGTAAAAGGCAGATCCTGCCTTTTGAACCTGGTTGACTTTTTCGAAACAGTCACAAGAGCCATTAATGAGAGCAAGGCAGTCCATACAGCCTACCTGGACTTGGCTAAAGCCTTCGACACAATACCCCACTCGGGGATCATAGAAAAGCTAAACAGCTTAAAGGTAAATCCATATGTCACAAGATGGGTTGCAAACTAGTTAAAGAACAGAACCCATAAAGTCAAGATTGCGGGAGCCATATCAGACTCAAAGCCAGTCACAAGTGGTGTCCCACAAGGCTCTGTCCTGGGACCCCTTTTGTTCGGCATTTACTTCTCAGATGTGAAAGCAAACATGGGAGGGTTGTGGCTGACAAAGTTCGCAGATGACTGCAAACTAGGAGCCATAGTCGATACACCAGCTGACACATACATCCTACAGAAAGGCCTCACTGAAACGGACAACTGATGCCAGAATCACGGCCTTAAACTGAATGCCAAGAAATGTATAGTCATCCCTTTGGGAAAAACAAAATACCCACAAATTATCACATAGACAGTAACCCACTGAGTACCGAAAAAGTAATCAGAGACCTGGGGACCCAAGTTGATAGTGACCTCTCATTTGACACCCACGTTGCCAAAGTGGTTAGAAAGACTTTCTACCTTGCCCACCTTATCATGTAGGGGTTCACATCCAGATCAAAGGAGGTCATTGTGCCCCTGTACTCCTCCCTTATCAGGCCCATGATTGAGTACAATGCCCCATTTGGTATGTACCTCACCCGGCACTTACAACAGCTGGAGAGACCCCAGAAGTACCTCATCAAGAGGATCAAGGGTTTCCAACATATGTCATATGCTGCCAGGCTAAAGAAACTCCAGCTCTATTCAGTAGCATACTGCCTGCTCAGAGGTGATCTGTGCCTGACATACTAGGCCATGTCCAACCAGGAATTGATGGACATGCTCCACCTCAAAAAATCAAAATCCATAAGAACCACGAGAGCCAAAGATTTAAACCTCAGTACAAACATGAATAGAACATGCTGGAGGGACAGATTCATAACTCAGAGGCTTCCCATACTCTGGAACAAAATCCCAGTCCATGTTAGGCAGAGCCCCTCACTGACTCTCTTCAAGAGAAGTCTTGATGAGTGGATGGGAGATCGTAGGTTTACCCCGGTGGTCACCCCTGTATTGCTACTTAATAGGGGCACAGTAAACTAATTTTAATAAGTAAGGGGGTCTTCAATGTGTCACTACTAGACAAAGACACAGTATTCTAAATTTATTCTATACACCTTAGTACCACTACATGGGGTGGTGAAAGCCACATCTCTAGGGCTCAGCTTGCAAATGCCTCAGGGCAGATAGCCTAGTACTAAACTATGAAACTATGAAACTATGAAACATATAAACGAAGGTAAAACAAACTCATTAGTTATTTCAGGATCACTATGGTTTCATTTATCTGAGAACAAATGTTTAAATAATGTCTCAAGTATTATTGTTAGATAAATGAGGGTGTTCCTATGGAGGCAAAGGACAATAATTGTATATCTTGTTGTTCAGTTTTGCTCTGTCTCTCTTATTTTAACTGTAATGACAAGAGGTTTAGAGGAATAGTGGTGTTTTAAAGGGAGTGGGTAGATTAGGCTTTGTAGACATAGTTGTTCTGTGTATAGGTCCATTCCATGTTGTATTCTTTTTATATGTAAAGTTCTGTAATATTTACCTGTTAATACCACTAATTTTAAAAAATTTTAACTTTGTTAAAGACCTATACTATTCATGGTCCAGGGGTATAGTGGGTAGGCACTGGTATGGGACGAGATCTCAAGAATGCTTTCATAAAATATATCTGTTTAACACTCAGTTGCTTTTAATACACTATTTACGAGTTCTAGAATACCAACATAAAAGAAATTTATTGGAATGTGGGTAATAGATTCATGGAATATTAAGGGGCTCCAGAACTTGAAAAAGAGGAAATTGCTGCTTCGTTTATTTCTGCAGGCTAAGGCGTGTTTTATATTACTTCAGGAAACTAATTTGACCAATGACTAATGGACTGAAATAAAGAAGAAAAAGTGGATAAGAGAAATTATTGCCTCGGAAGGTAAAACTAATAGTGCGGGAGTTGCGATAATTATAAAAAATCAATATCGAGATAAAATTTTAGATTCTAAAATGGATAAAGAAGGAAGGTGGTGCTATGTGATTCTCTCTTCTACTCTTTATGATAAACCTATCATACTTCTCAACATATATGCACCATGTAAGAATCAATAGTCATTCTTAGCATCACTTTATCCTATTTTAAATAAATATACTAGTCATTATATAATTATAGGGGGAGATTGGAATGCTTATCAGAACCCTAAGTTAGATAAATCAAGCCCACAAAGGTAATTTAATAATCAAGTAGTATCAACATTAAGTGAGCTCAAACTTGACTTTAAATTATATGATCCTTTTAAATATGTAAACAATCTTTTTAACACAAATAGTTTTACATTTTACTCAACTTGTCACAAAATGTGGTCTAGAATAGACTTTTTTTTAAATTTCAGAAACATTGATTAATTATGATAACGTAGTATCTATACATGCTCACTATTTATCAGATCACTCTAAAATTTCATTAAGTTTTGCTAAAGACCTTAGAAATAGTCGAATACACAGGAGTTATAATTGGTCCTTAAATCCAAACTTGTTAAATAAAAATAAATAAATAAATAAGGAAATTCAAGAAATTCTAACTTCCTCACTGGTTAGATTAGTCAAACAACAACACATACCTGATATTGAATGGGTGGCAACTAAATCTCAAGTAAGGGGGGTTTCCTTCAAAAAGCCTCTTATTATAAAAAAATTCAGCTCAAAGAAGAACAAATCTTAGAGGCTAAAATTAAATCATTAGATCAGGAATTAAGGCAAAATCATAACACACAAACAGAAACGGAATTACTTAAATGTCAGAAAGATCTTTTCCTGAGCCAAAATAATAGATTAGCATTTCATGAAACCAAAATGCTTGCAAGATATGCTAATCGATTTACTCTCAAATTTATGGTGAGTTAGATGAGTCACGTATAAATGAGACTAACAATAATTTTATTCAAAAAATTAATTTTCCGAAATTAGTTGACAATTTGCAAAAAGATTTAATCAAACCAATTTCCACCGAAGAAATAACAACAACAATCAATAAGCTGAAATCACACAAAGCGGCGGGCCCAGATGGTCTTACTCCTGAGTTTTACAAAACATTTAGTGGTACGATTGTTGAAATACTATCATATACTTTTAACTATATTATTAACAATAAAATTAACGACCCTCATTTTAATGCATCCAAAACTATTTTAATACCAAAGGAAAATTCGGATCACCAAAACCCGGATAATTATAGACCTATTTCACTCTTAAATATTGATACTAAAATTATGACTACTATTTTAGCTAATAGACTGAAGAAGATAATGAATTTAATAATTTCAAATGAACAAACGGGTTTCTTAACTTCTAGGCAAACTAGTGACAATACTTTAACTCTGCATACGTTAATTTCTTATGCCAATCAAAAGAATTTAAATTTGTATGCACTCATTATTGATGCACAAAAAGCCTTTGATAGAGTGAACATAAAATTTTTATTTCATATTTTACCATTTTTTAACATACCGCAAGAATTCATCAGGACATTACAAATATTATACAATAATCCATACAGTACCTTATATATCAACAAGATTTTCTCCAAAAGAATACAAATTAAAAATGGAACCCGGCAAGGCTGTCCTCTATCCCTTTTATTATTTAATTTATATTTGGAACCTTTATTTTTACATATTAAACAAAATGTATATCATAACGCCCCAATACTTTATGGTACCAAGATTTCTATGGCAGCTTTTGCAGATGATCTTAATGTATATAGTATAACACCAGTTACAGATACCAAGAAATTATTAACAGCTGTCGAAAACTTTGCAGTAATATCTAACTATAAAATAAACCTTAAAAAAAAACAAGATATTTCCATTAAAAACTCTGAAACCCTTTTTGCTTTTACAATTGGTAGGGCAAGTAAAATCAGAAGAAAAGATTAAATATTTAGGTATCACATTTTCCACAGATAATAAGGACTTTTATATTAATAATGTCAAATTAATTTGGGATCACATTTTATCTGGCCTAAGGAGATGGAATAAACTAAAATTACCACCATTAGCAAATGTTTCAATTATTAAAATGAATGTATTACCCAGATTATTATATATCTTCAGATCTGCTCAGGTTTTAATCCCAAAAAAGTTCTTCAAACAAATCCATACGGAATCTGCTAAATTTGTATGGGAACCAAGGAAAACTAGAATTTCATATGATAAATTGATGACCCCAAAAGGCAGAGAGGGTTTAGAATTACCCAATTTTGAAAAATATTACTTCATTATAAATGCCAGTAGAATTTTAAGAATTGCTAATTATGATACACATAGCAAGAATTGGTCCCCAAATTGGTTAAGATTGAATCATAAACATGTAGAGAGTCTGAAAATTAATCCTCAATCTTTACCTTTCCTAAGGAAAGATACGTTTAAGTCACTGGCTTTAATGGAGCATATTAAAATATATATCACATTATTACAAAATCTCCTCACTTCATTAAATCTTACCCAACACCTTATGATCCTACAACCTTTTCATAGGAATCCAAACCTGAGAATTAATAATCAATTAATAGACCTAAAAAATTTCCCACTTATTATTAATTTAACATTACGGGATATATACCCTTATTTGAAATATTCGGCTCATGAAGTAAGACAGAAATGGAACCTTCCAAAATCATACTTAATAATATTGAGACAGATCAAAGATTTATCTATAAGTTACTTTAAAGATTTAAAAATTAATGATGAGGATTTAACGAAATGTACAAATTTATGGCAAGCCTTCCTACAAGATAATAAGTATATAACATCTGCATATAAACTAATAAAAGAAATTAAATATCAAGATCAAGTCCTTTTATCAAATTATTGGAAAGAAAAAAATACCCTTGATTGAAAATAGTAAAATATTAAAAGCAATCATCTTAACTATTAAATCAATTTCCCTCCAAAAGTTAACTTTTACTCAACTTATGATACTCAATAATGCTTATTATACGCGTCTTAGCTTGCATAAATTTAACTCTAAAAATTCTCCTAAATGCCCATACTGTAAAAATGAAACTGCAGATCTCCTTCATATGTTCTGGAGCTGTAAGTGTATATATAAACTATGGAATTCCTTGAAATTACAACTGCAGAAGGTGGGTTATCAAACTTCCACGCTTTCCTGGGAATTTACTATATTACATAATCCCCCAAATGATCTAACTAGATCCCAATTGACCATACTTATGAATATCTTTTTGTTAGTAAAACTCTATATAGCAACTAATTGGTTGAATACATCGCAAACTTCATGGGACAACTTTAAGAATCTAGCGATAAAGCACATACTAGCCCACAAATTACTAATCACTGATCATACCAAACATATAAATAATCGGAAGATCTGGGAACAAATTTTTAACATTATATTGGCTTAATGTGTGGAACCCAGGATAACCCTTGGATATTAATACTATAAAGTAAACTTTAATAGTAATCAAATTATTATAAGATATAATACCTATTGTCTAGACTCTTCAGATGTCTTTTCTTGTGTTAAAATGAAAGCATTCATGTATATAGTGTACATATGTTGTAGGATAGTTTTTTGTAGTATTGTTTGGAAACTACCTGTGTATATCACACTGAAATATGTATATGAACAATTGTAAAAGTAATAAAGAATTATTATTGAAAAAAAAAATCTTCGACATCGGTTCCACAGACCTCGGAGCCGACCATCTTATCCTTTCAGAGCCAGTCCCCGGTTTTGGAACCGGTATCTAAAGTGCATAAGTCTCCACTCCTGCAGTCTGTACCTCCTTCTATCCACTCACCTCGGTCTTTGATAAGCCTTTCCAATTTGGATGTGGATCTTGTGGTGCAGAACCTTTTACAGGCACCGGCCTTTGCAAAATTTTTATTGGCTCCGACCCAAACGGCTTTGGAACCAAAGACCATTTTACCATCTTCTACTCTTCCTCCTCCGAGCAATACCGGCCCTTCAGAGCCAGAGGAGTCAGACTTGATGATCGTTGAGCCTTCAGAGCCGACACCTGCTACAGTGTCCTCGGCTCTGTTTACTCTGATGTCCTTGGTGCTGATTGAGGAATCTAGAAGCCGACACTCTCTGGTCAGGTCTAGGGAGAATAGTTGAACCAACTTGTCGGTTCCGACTCTGCCTCTCGGGGCTTCCACTTGGATGAGCTCAGCTCCTACATCTGGCTCAGAGCCCACTGTCCTGGTGCCGGGGGTATTGACGGTTTCCTCGGATCTGTCATTGGAGCAGAGGTGCCTTCAAAGCCATAAGGAGAGTTATGTCTCCTAAGACATCTTCAACTTCAGGTCCAGCTACCTCCTCTCCAAAGTGCTTGTGTCTGCTTCTGCTTCACAGATCCTTGCCAAGCGTAGATACCCAGAGCCTAAGGAAGCCTCATTGGGTGGTCCTTGCTCTTTCAAGACCTCACCATAATCTCCCACTGATGAGATTCCCAGGAAGAGAATCTGTAAGAGGAGGCATTTAGACTCCCCACAGGAGTCCCTCACATCCAATACCAACTTGCATGAATCAGAAAGGTCACCATGGCCCCCCTTTGAGGATATCTTAGTTGCTGAGATTAGAAATCCTTAGGCAGAGGGGTGACTGGCAGTTCACCAACCCTACTGAAGATGAGTCGGTTCTCCTGAAGGCTTTCGGGTCTCAGCCCTCCACCTTTTGGGTGTCTCCACCCTTCGATGAGCTTATGCAGCTGATCTCATGAAGGGCATGGGAGTCTCCGGACACTATGCAGCCTGTCCTCAGAAGGCCTAATAAATTTATTTCTGCCCCTGGGACAAATCTTTTCTTACTAAGGGTGCCCCAGTTGATGCCACGGTGGTGGCAGCAGCCACCAAAAAGGAAATTTCAGAAACTTCCTCCTCTATCCATCCTCCTAACGGAGATTCTAGGATCACGGATAGATATGTTGCCCTACTCCCACCACATGTTCTAGCATGGACAAGCCACGGTTGATGAGGCCCACCATCTCACCCAACCATCTATCCATGTCCTCGGTATAATCACGGAGGGCACCTGCAAGTTCATGGAAGTTTTCACTTACAGATGAGAGAGCAGGCCTCTGCAGCCTCAGACCCTGTCTGCTGTACAGTTCCATAAGTGCCTGCACCCCATGACAGTCTGGTGGTACCAGTTGTGGCACTTCTGCCAGGGGCATGATGACCAGCGGCCCTCCCACGAGTACCCTGGTACATCTGCCTATGTGGTGCCCTGCTGGACATCTGGCTATGCCTGCTGTGTCCAGACACAGCAGGCATAGATACCACACTCTCCTGTGCACTGTCACCAACCATCAACTGTCTCTCTGCTATGGCCACTGGTGATGGGGTATCTATAGGCACTGTCACTGTGTGCGGGGTTGGGGTGGATAACAGGGGGATGTCAAATGATGGCGCAGTTTTGGCTTCTGACAACACTGCCTGTGCCTCAAAAGTCCTATCATCATTTTAGGTGTCTGTATGGACACCGACATCAGATTGCAAGCAGAAGGAACCCTGACACACGTCGCCACCTGTGAGGGGAAAACAAGAAATGCACTTTAAGACCTGTATGGCATTGCATAACATACACACACACACACACACACACACACACACACACACACACACACACACACACTGTAATTCCACCATAATACCTACGTGTCCCTAAGTTTACAAACAGCCCCATGTTTATTCACGTAAGTTCCCCATCCTGCATCACACTTGGTAACATACACTCATTAATACCACTCATTAATGTATTATTCTTCTAAATGCCTAGACAAGCGATCACAATACAACACCTGTTACTCCATTACCTCCTTGATTTGATTGGAGTAAGTTTTACAAGGCCTCACTGCTGCCATCCAGTGTTCACCCTGGGTATGTCCGGACATCATGAGCATGGCCCCCATATGTTAGGGGCTACTATGTAAACTCCATAATGTCACACACTGCAGTGTCATACGTAACTATTGCTCAGTAGATGCAAGATTTGCTGCTCAATCAACTTATTATGTGGACAACAGTAATATATGGATACGCTCCCTGGTGCTTTCTAGTAATTCCCCAATGCATCTGTAGTGCTGCATACGTGAGTAGTCATTCACCTTTCTGCTGATTGCAGTTTTAATGGTAAACCTGTTGTCTAGTTTCCCTCCCAATGCATGTTCCATGCTACAGACCTTATTATACTATCAGCTGTCCTGTGATTACATATCAGACAAGTATTACTGGTGTCTCATGTGTCAATCCATGTCCATGTACTGCACAATTCCAAAGGGAAGTACTGACGTATGAACAACCCCACAATCACACATATGCATACATGGACACCCACACAAACACCCACACATGCACACACATCCTACATGCATCAACCCCCCTACACTCCACCAGATTGCACTTACAGACAAAATAACCCCCCCCACATACACACACACACACACACACACACACACACACACACACACACACACACACACACATACACGCCTACAGGTGAGGTTGCACAAAGATAGCACACACAGACCCCCCCATTACCCATCTGTCAACATGCATAACATATGGAACTCAACAGCATGCAGTGCAGCTATAGTCAATCCATGCTAGAAACAGTATACATGTGTGTGATGCATGGGCTGTGTTAGTAGGTGATGCCCCTTCCACTGGAAAACACTGCACCCATGAACACAGTATTGCTATGCACCTGTTCTGCACCCTGCTATGTACTGTGTATCATACCTCACAGGTGTACACACCATTGCTGAATGTATATTAATGCATCAGTCATGTCTGCTCTAATGCTCACAGCCCCTATCTATTTGACTGATACATACCTGGGATGATATGTGGACATAAGTCATTTGTTAATGCCTGATGTCTGATTTACAGATCTCAACATCAGCGGTGCATATATGACCAATACAATAATATTACACTGACAACCGTCAAACCTTACCATGGCTATGGGGAGTGTACACACCCTTATTGATATGATGTACTCTTCCTTAATATGCCATGGGACTACATCACTGCATATGTTAACATTACATGAGCCTGATATGTGACACATGTCCTGTATATTCAAATGCAGTGTCTAACAAATGTGTTAGGTGTGCTGATGCTGACCGTAATGCATACACTTTGTGGGTGGATATGTGTACACGCCCTTATTATGACAGTTTGTTGCACCTACTGTTATGTGTGCTACAGCAGTCACTATTCCTGGCAGGGGTATACTAGCATGGGCCATCTGCATTTGCTAGTATATGGTCAGTCTGCCTACACATTTCCCCCAACCCTGCATGATTGCAAGGTCAACTCATGTGCACATTCATTGGAGTTCATACACTGCCGTCACTATTGCTGTGGAGTCAGGGTTACCTCTGCCACAGTTCCAGAACCTGACTGTGTGCAGATACAGCTATTCGTAGCATCCTTAGGATCCCTGCTGCAGTGCACTGGTGTGTCATGATGACACCTCCTCCCCACCTTCAGCCTTTTTGCAGATGCTTGACAACTATGGCCTACACATGTGTGTCAGTTTGCAGTGTCCCAAACACTGAACACCACGTGTAACAGCCTAGTCCCAGCTAATGAATGGCAAACATACAGATGTACACTGGCACAGTACAGGTGGCAATGGTGGGCCTGAGGTGGGGTGAGGCATTGGTTGTGCAGCACATGTATCTTACATGATACTGTCTGTAGGTTTCCAACGTGGTCATGGTACACCAGTACACATTGCAATGCCTGACTTTGGGAACCTTTTCTGTTATGCATACACTACCTGTAGAGAGACCTGGCTGATGTTTCCTGTGGTACAACTGTCAGATCTGATTATCCTAACCCATAGGCCACACGCTTGCACAGTCCAGGCAATTGCTGACATGGAACATGCACAGCCAGTACTTGCTAGACATTCCTGCAACCCCCCCCCTCAGTGTTGTGGCATGTTACTGGGCAGCCCACATGACCAGTTTGCTACATGTGACATCATTTGTCTTGGATGGCCATCTGTTTATTTCCTACATCATTCCTGTCCCATATATCCTTGTCACATAAATGACTATCTGCACAGTTTGCTGTGGCATATGCAATGTTGAGGTATAGCTACATGTCCAGCTCATGCATGCTACCTGCTGGGTATGGGGCCCACACCATGTCATGTAAGATGTGTGCAAGCCACACCTGCCTCTGTTGCAGATATGTGTGCACATTTGATGGCTAAACTTCTTGGACAGAAGACCAATAGGTGGTGTGACATTGGGGATGTGTACTTGCTGAAAGGTGCATATCCATGACAAATGCATGCAGTCAGTACCTCAACAGCTGCTTCCACTATATTTTATCTGGAGTGTGTGCACCCATATGCTTCCAGTGTTTGTGAAGGTAATGTATTCCCCATATTTGCTGCCCTAACCTATGATTCCGTATTACACACTCATTGCTCATGTTGGGACCACATTGCAGGTTTTAAGGCTTGTGGACCGCTGTATTATGATATGCCATAGTGTAGATCTGTAAAAGTTGCCATTTTAACACTGGTATATACACTGTTGTAGCACTGTATAAAGGTGATGTTTTGCACATGTCCCTACTGTAGGCCATTTGTCCCACCATTATGTTCATCCATGTGGACACATTTTGCAATGACAGAATGTTACTTATATTGCAGGTGTCTGACATACCCTTCAGATAAATCATCAAGATCACCACTGTGATGCACTGCAGTTAACAGCAACAATATGTGAACATGTATGGCATGCATTATGGGTAGGTGTGTTAGATGCAGGCATGGAATATACCATAGCCATTACATGACCAGAGTACTGACAAGCATGAACATAAACCATACTCACCAGCTACAGGCTGCTGTCTTGGTGGTACACCAGAGGGACCCACATAAGAGTGTGAGAGATGTGATCTCAGTAGCCACAGCTGTGGCATTGGTACACGGTGGGTGCAGCATTAAAGTACATCAACAGTACAAGTCCGCAATACTACAGCTTCTGCACATCTGTTTATTACTATTATGCAGCAACAGACTAGATATATGTCATCTCACATATGCGCGATCTACCTGTACAGATGCAGAGGGATACACAACAGTGGTCTACTGATGTATCCTGCGGCCTTATCTGCATGCTCCTCGACTGGTGTGTGGGTAGCACCCACCTCCACTATGGTCTCCAACAGTTGTTGCGTGTGCGGGCGGGCAGGTGCCACGAGGCTAGTGAGGAGCTCCTCAACACATTTCGGGGGGATTGATGGCATGACCCCCCCTGTTGCGAGGTGATCCCCTGGACTGCAGCAGCATGCCGGGGGCATTGCGAAGCAGGCCACTGTAATGATGCCGGATCTGCTCATAACTGCAATTATGCAGACCGACATCATTGACCCTGCAGACTAGATCATTCCACAGGGTAGTCCACTCCTGCTGCTCATGGGCTGTCCTTCCAAACAGCACCTGGTAGTGCTGTACCAGGTGGTTGATGATGACCTCATTTTCGTCCGCTAAATACACAGGTAACGTGCCATGTGACATCTTGCCTGAAAGACATAAAAATGGAAACAGGTCTGAGCAACTCATACAGCAAGGTTACCATAGTTCTTAATACACATCTCTGTCTCCCCCCACCATATCTGCGACATCAAACTGTTTACACAACTCAATAGATATGGCTACAGCCTACCAAGCATTGGAACATTTATCATATTGTACCACGCTTTGTGCTATGTGTTTGTCGCCATGTTCCCTGTGGGGACACTATAATTGCTCGCCTGCTATGGACAATGTCACCTGCATGCCATTGTAATGGCCACTATGGTTCCATATATGCATGTGGTCTGTTTGCTATGTGATTGCTGCACATCTGTCATTATGTGTTATGGGGGATATCTATCTATCTATCTATCTATCTATCTATCTATCTATCTATCTATCTATCTATCTATCATGTTGGACATGATCCGGGATTGTGTGGACTATTACTACCCACATATGTTCTATAACAGTGACACAATAGCATGTTTAGGGAACAGGTGCCAGCAGAACCACCTCTCCCACCTCATCTGTCCATGTTACCAGGCCACATCACATGTGGGACCCACCCTGGGGCCACCTCATCTACTAGTCCTGCACTACCTTCAGGTGGAACCACCTCAGGGGGATGGTGTTCCCCCCGGGGGCACACACAGACATGATCCTGTCACCCGAGGTCAGGTCCAGGGTTTGTTGCATAGGGAGCTCCACAGAGACTTGGGGGATGTGCTACATCACCTTGAGGCCCTAAGTATACAGTCACAGGGTCTACATGCTCCTCCTGCTCAGCCTCCAGCCCAGGCACCTTCAGGGCCATGAAGCTGCTGTTATGACTGGCAAAGGCTGAGGGCCTTGTTCCCATTGTTTCCATATGTGGGCTCATGGGGCTTCCACATTGCAGACAACACCCACCATCCAGGGTGTTTACCCACCACATGTGTCATATATCCCCCCTGAAGGCTGTCCTCTCTATCTACCAACCTAACCCACCTACACAAATATAACTGCTATCCTTCCCCAAATTCCCATTCCCACCTTCACAGACAAGGGCAATGTGGTCCCAACAAGGGGATTACATGTCATATAACCATCCATGTTGCACACACTTACTGCTGTATATATATATATATATATATATATATATATATATATATATATATATATACGTGTGTGTGTGTGTGTGTGTGTGTGTGTGTGTGTGTGTGTGTGTGTGTGTGTGTGTGTGTGTGTGTGTGTGCGTGTGTGTGTGTGTGTGTGTGTGTGTGTGTGTGTGTGTGTGTGTGTGTGTGTGTGTGTGTGTGTGTGTGTGTGTGTGTGTGTATTGATATGTGCGATGTTCTCTCACACATAGCATGCAAATATGTGTGTGTGTGTTTGTATATTTGTAGACATACACACAGACACACACACACACACACACACATATATATATATTTGTGTGTGTAGATATATATTATGTTGTATATATGTGTTTATACACACATATATATATATATATGTGTGTGTGTGTGTGTGTATACACACACACACACACACACACACACACACACACACACACACACACACACACACACTCACACACATACACACACACACACACACACACACACACACACACTTATATACATACCTATATATATGCGGTACATTCAGACATCAGGTCCACAATTTTCAACTCTCCTTCCTACACAGCTGCACTGTTCTGCCTTGCTACAACCCAGAAAGGTGCAACATATGAACTCAGCCTAATATTAGGGGGGTATATATAGGAACAGATTGCAGGTAAGCCTAGTACACACCTATGGCATTTCAGCATGCTACATTACATGTTAATTTGAGTGTCCTGCAAGTGGTGGGCTCTGGAACCCATGTGTCCTTCATAATGGCATTACTTCTACCACCAGCTATTGGCCACAGTAATATACATGTTTTCCATTACACAACACACACTATGATGGCTTACATCTTGTCAGTCAGTGCTGCTCTGCACAGTTGATGGGTATGGCCCACTACCCACAGGGACAGACTCTATTGTCCATAGCAGTTGTTCAGCTGAACATCATTACAACAACAACACCTGATGGCACATATAAATCATTCCACATCATCTATCCCATTATTATGGACCAAGTACTACAGTCCATTACATGCATATATACTTCACATACCTGTTGTGGGAATGATGTCTGTTCTGGATAGTTTGCTTGTAAGGTTTTTTTTGTTTTTTGTTTTTTTTTCCTTTGCCTTGGCCTTCCTCCTGCCTGCTTTCTTTCTTTCTTAGTGTGTTTGTTTCACTCTCTCTCTCTCTCTCTATCTCTCACTCTCTCCAGTAAATGGATTGAGCTGCTTTGAATAGATTGTAGCATGAATTGTGTAGGTGATGCACATGACCAGGTGATGGCCTCTGCACCAATCAGTATTCTCCACTTGTTACCTGAATGCAGCATGCTGTGTAGTACTTCCAATTACCACTGTCATGGCAGCCCACTACTATAAATCCCTACATCAAGTGGGCGTGGTCCCTTTACTTTTTGTGTATGGTGGACATCCTTCCTGTGTGTGTGCAGCAGTGTTACAGACAGCAGGTAGCAATACCTCTTACAAAAGGACTTGCAGACTCAGGCCAGCTACATATTTGTATAAGGTTCCAGAACTACAGACAGAATATGAGTAGTGTTGTTATATGCATTGTATAGCACCTGTGTTACAGGGTTTATGTGTACATACTAGTTAAACATGGAATGCAGTCTGTCTGCATATCTCTCAACTGTGGGCCTATCCACATGATGGCCAGAGATGTGCATGTTATGTTTTGTCTGTCCACCACATAGGTTTTGTGTTAGATATATCACTGGCAGTGTGTGTGTTGAGTGCTATCAGTACAAGGCTACATTCATTTGTGTTTCTGACTTCATATTCCTGACTAAGGGTATATTGCAAACTATCCTGTAATAACAGCAACTTGCTCAGTGTATGAAAAACACTGTTTCACATATGGGACTGTGTTCCAGCTTCTGTCCTCCACCTACATACCAGGCTTTGTTCATATGACATTCAGTCAGGGGTTGTTATGTAGTGGCCTGTGATTATGTCATGCTGCCATTCCTGCCATCATTCCAGTGCTGTTGTGGCCCCCACACATATTGTGGGGTTGGGTCCATATATATGTGGGCTTCATCTGCTCAAAAAGTGTGCCCTTCTGCAGTCCAGAGGTCAGTGTATGTAACAGTGTTTTATGCCCCTGTAAGCCAGTCTGTGGGGGGTATGCACATTAAATAACCTAGGCTGTTACAACATGTGAGAGACATCAGGAGTAAGCTGCCTTATGGTTTATGGATGTACATTACCATACAT